>NW_015635025.1:641467-649953 GCF_001515625.1 Sinocyclocheilus rhinocerous | reverse complement strand
GTTTTTTTTTTTACCTAAAACAGAGACACAGATGTTGATGTGTCTGCATTCAATCATTTCAGTGGGCTTAAATAGATCACCCTTTACAGCAGATTTAGTTCACAAACAACTGACAGTTTTGACCTAAATATGATTTTCAGTTACAATAATGAATCCCAAAATTCTACATTAGTAACTTACATTTAGCAGCATCAGTCGTGCGTGCGCTCACAAGATCTCCCGGTTCTTACTTGTGAATTCAGTTCACTGGAGACTCGCACTAAACGGTTCATTTGAATCAGTGAGTTGTCGACTCGAGAACAGCTGCAATCGGATCATTTCAATTCGTGAATGAATCGTTTGGTGCGATTTGCGAACCGATTTAAAAGGTTCATTGAAAATAATCAGTTCGTTCTTGAATTAGACACCGCTTCTGCGTGTCAGAGCACGTGATATATTATAAGGAGTAACGATATGTTTTATGAAATGTAGTGAAGTAAAAAGTACGATCTTATGCTTTGGAATGTAGTGAAGTAAAAGTAAAAGTTACTCAAAATAAAACGACTCCAGTAAAGTACAGATACTTGAAAAATGTACTTAAGTACAGTAAAGAATTAAAACTACTCCGTTACTGTCCACCACTGAGGTGCAGTAAGTCGCCGGCATCAGTCACAACATTTCTAAAAAATAATATTTGTGAGGATGACTGGCAACCGCACACTACACGACTTTAAACACCGACTGAAAACACTGACTGAGCCCAAATTACATTAATAATCTGCCTGACAGTAGTGTGTCATACAGTTCTGTCATACATCTGGCTATTGTGCCTGCATGACGCGTCGCTATGGAAATAATATGATACGTATAGATTATTTAATTATTTAATATTGCGTTTTTGTATAATTACCATTGTCCATTGACATAAAATATCACAAAAAAACAGCTGCCATTTCATGTACTCTTGGGAGCCCCCTGGTGGCCACGAGGGCCCTAAGCAGCTGCTTAGTTCACTTATGCCATAGGCCGGCTCTGGGCCTAACGGATGTTTATAAAAGTTCACATTGTTATTGCTGTTGAAATGTAACACAGATAACATTAAATAAATATTCTTACCAGGTTAAATGTTGATTATTAGTAACTCAAACCCCTTTATCTAAACCTCTCTACTCACCTACAGTCAATTGAAACCAAATCTGCAAATTCTACTGTTTGCCTTTGATGAAGATCTTTAGTTGAACACCACGTGTGCTGTCTGTGAACGATTCCACAGTTATACATTTAATTTCATTTCATGTAGGTAATACTTTGTAGAAGTGGCAAGCTAGATCTATTACGACTGTCATGATTAAAGTGAAATGTGAAATGAATGAAAAGTGATTATGGCATTTCATTTCTAGTAGATTTGCTTTATGTTGCATCAGATTTCTCTTTGAGTGCAGTTTGCAGCATTGAGCATTATAACCAATCACACACATTTCTGTTGAGCTTATGAATGCTGAGTCCAATCAGATGCGTTTTGATTCATCACCACAGAGAACTCCGGAGTTGTTCAGCACACACGCTCGTTGACTGAATTCTGAATCTGCTTTTGCAGAAAAGAGATTGATTGTGTAGTGTAGATAGCTTCAGTGATTATAGCAGGAGTTTTTTATTAAAGTGCATAACTCACATTAGACTTCAGTGTTCTTTGCTCGCTTTCTTTACATAATCTACTCCCAGTTTGAATAACCGTTTTGTTTTTCATGCTACAGAAATTACCAATGTGAAGTCTCAATCATCTAATCTGTAAAAAGCAATTCATAAACGGTTCATGCTTTTCCCCTTCCTATTAGGCCTATTCAACATTAAGGATCATTATTACATATCAAGAGAAATAATAAGCAATAATGATTTCTTCATGATATTGCATCTTCACCCTCTAATGAGTTCCTGTTTTTTAATTTACATTATGCATTTTTTGTGTCTAAAAACGTGTACATGAGCATTAAACAGTCTGTGTAAATAAACATAAATGAAATGCCAGATGCAGCTACTGTTACACCTTTGCAGTGTAAAGATGGTTTTTGTTGATGATGAAAAAAATAAAAAATAGACTGGTAACCGTCTATAGTATTGTAACTGGTTAAATTTGACAAAAAAAATCTCAATCATCTAATCTGTAAAAAGCAATTCATAAACGGTTAATGCTTTTCCCCTTCCTATTAGGCCTATTCAACATTAAGGATCATTATTACATATCAAGAGAAATAATAAGCAATAATGATTTCTTCATGATATTGCATCTTCACCCTCTAATGAGTTCCTGTTTTTTAATTTACATTATGCATTTTTTAATGTAAAGATGGCTTTTGTTGATGATGAAAAAAATAAAAAATAGATTGGTAACAGTCTATAGTATTGTAACTGGTTAAATTTGACAAAAAATAAAAATAAATAAATGTAAAAAGTAACAATAAGCAAATATTGCCCCTTATATATATATTATGGTAGTGACGTCATGGCTGTCGCCGGCCAACGAGTTGGTGTTTTTTCAATGTATGCTTCAGACACGGGTCACGACGAGGCGTTCCCCATAGCGACCCCTAGAGGACGCAGTGTCTCGTTCCCTACTCAGGGAACCCTGGTTACATAAGTAACCTGAGACGTTTTTTATCAAGATTATTACTTTTACCTGAGTAATTATCTCTGTAAGTAATTGTATTTTTACTTGAGTACAGTTTTTGGATACTCTACCCACATCTGCACATTTCTATAGACAAAATGCATCTGAGATAAATATATAAATAAATAAACAATTCTTTATATTATGCTCTTCAAACAAACTTGCAGGCATATAGTATAACGCAACTTTCCCTCTCAGGCACTCTGGAAAATGTGTGTGCTGTTTAATGCATTTGGATACTTGTTTCCCTTGGCACATAACTTATACATAACATTTCTGCTTATATCCTTATCTGTAAATGTTAAGACATCCTGTGAGTATATAAGTTTTTTTTTTTTTCATTAAGTTCATCCTGACAGCAAGTGAGTCTCCATTAAACTTCACAGACTTCACTGAACAAGCGCAGGCGTTAATGTTTCTTTGGGATCCAGAGATTCTAATGGCTGCTGAAATGATGCGATGTCTTAATTAGAGGTTGGCTTTTTTATTTACATTGCATTTACACTGCTGTACTACACTTAAACACCACTGCCTTAACCTTTACAGATATTTTCACCCATCCAAAGCACAACTGCTCATGGGGTACCTCAGGGATCGGTTCTTGGACTCCTTATCTTCTCCATATATCATACAATACATCGCTGGGATCTATTATCCATTATAATGATGACACACAGCTTCACTTTTCATTTCAACCAGATGATCCCACGGTATCTGCACGGATCTCAAACTGCCTGGCGGACATCATAGTATAGATGAAAGGACATCACCTGCAGCTCAACCTAGTGAAGACAGAGCTTCTCAGCTTCCCACCCACTCCAACTGTACAGCACAACGCAGAGTTTTGCTTCAACCCTAATCAAACACACCTGAACAAGCTAATCAAGGTCTGAAGTGTTACTAGAAAGCTACAGGCAGGTGAGTTTTAATTAGGGTTGGAGCTAAACTCTGCAGGGCTGCGGCTCTCCAGGACTGGAGTTCGCCACTCCTGGTATAGATGAAAGGACATCACC
This sequence comes from Sinocyclocheilus rhinocerous, assembly GCF_001515625.1. Classification (NCBI taxonomy): domain Eukaryota; kingdom Metazoa; phylum Chordata; class Actinopteri; order Cypriniformes; family Cyprinidae; genus Sinocyclocheilus; species Sinocyclocheilus rhinocerous. Next base: position 646,296 of record NW_015635025.1, on the reverse strand, counting down.
TGCAGCTCAATCTAGTGAAGACAGAGCTTCTCAGCTTCGCACCCACTCCAACTGTACAGCACAACTTCACCATCCAGCTAGGATCATCAACAATAATCTCAACTAGACCAGCCAAAAATCTCGGGGGAATCTTTAATGACCAGCTGATCTTCAGAGACCACACAGCAAGCACGGTCATGCAGGTTTGCATTACACTGCATCAGGAAGATCAGGCCCTTGCTGCACATGTTCTCGTCCAGACCCTTGTCTTTAGGCTGGAAAATTGCAATTCTCCTCTGGGTGGCTTTCCATCATGTTCAATTAAACTTCTACACATGATCCAGAATGCAGAAGCTTGACTGATATCCAATGAGCCCAAAAGAGCCCTCATCACACATCTCCTAATCTCTCTGCATTGGTTACCAGCTGCGGCTCACATCAAGTTCAAGACTTTGATGCTTCCATACAGAACAGCAGGTTTAATCTGACTGATAGGGGTCAAACAGGTACTATTCTCCAGATAAGTTGGGTAAAACCAATCAGGTTACTTTGATAATAGGAAGCAAAGTCTCAGCATTGAAATTCTGTTTTGGAATGTACAGTTTTGGAGATCTTTAGTGGCGTGACGGTTCACGTGCGTTCCCGCATTGCCTCAGTTCAAGCGAAACAGGAGCGCTTTCTAATTAGCATGAAATAAACATGAATGAACATCCGAGGGCATTTTGAAAGATACACAATTTACAATACACAATACACTGAATGATTAGTGTCTCATGTAATCACTCAATGAGTGTTTCAACCGTGGAAAGACAGCAGCTTGAAAACACTGTCACTTAACCTTAGAAAATCTATTCAATGTCCATAAACTAGTGAGAAAAATGTACACTAGAGAGGAGAATTGTGCAAAAATTACATTATTTTATAATGCACATCCAGCCGGTTGTTATCGCAGAATAACCCCCTTCTTATTCTGCGATAACAACCAGCTGGATGTACATTATCTCTTACATGACAAACCTCGGAATGCTGCAACTGACCAATCAGAATTGTGTAATAATCTCCTCATCCTTGTCTTCGTCTTTCTTATGCCCTTGCACAAATTCACTGGTTCCATCAAACATCACCTTATAAATGAACATGTAAACACTGACTACAGGTTTCCATGTTTACACGTTTGTTTGTTTTATTGGCTCATGTGTCATGACTGTTACCAGTTCACACTGGAATATGATTTCAAAAAAGAAAAGAAAAGAAAAAAAAAGAGCAGCCAAAAATTAATCAATCAATCTGATCTGAGCAATAAATCAGAACTGAGCAACACCTTCACCTGTAACATTCACTTCTCTTCCATATCAGTTCGTTGATGCGTGATTTGAATCTTGATTCTTGTCATATCACTACTTACTGACATTACTGTTATCAGTTAGTACACATTTGGCTTGATATCAACTCACTGTCACATGTCATTCAGTTTGGACTTTGTTTTCCTCATGCACTGTTCCCCTTCATTTAGTTAATTCTGTCATTCTGTCAGGTGTGTGTAGCTAATTATCATAGTTTGGTCTGTGTATTCAAGTTCCTGTGTATTCAGTTCTATTGTGTCCGGTCTCGTTAAAGTCTATGTTAATGTGTCGGATTAAAGACTTTCTAAATCTTCTTCTTCATCGTCGTGTGTTTATTGTTAGCAGCGTAGCTGTGACAGAAGACCAGACCCAAAAGAGTTAAAGTAAAGCAGCATTTATTTGGCTTTTATTTTTTATTTTATTCAGTATTTCTTTTGTTAATTTTTTTCCATTATGGACCACTGCCCTCATCACACATCTCCTAATCTCTCTGCATTGGTTACCAGCTGCGGCTCACATCAAGTTCAAGACTTTGATGCTTCCATACAGAACAGCAGGTTTAATCTGACTGATAGGGGTCAAACAGGTACTATTCTCCAGATAAGTTGGGTAAAACCAATCAGGTTACTTTGATAATAGGAAGCAAAGTCTCAGCATTGAAATTCTGTTTTGGAATGTACAGTTTTGGAGATCTTTAGTGGCGTGACGGTTCACGTGCGTTCCCGCATTGCCTCAGTTCAAGCGAAACAGGAGCGCTTTCTAATTAGCATGAAATAAACATGAATGAACATCCGAGGGCATGTTGAAAGATACACAATTTACAATACACAATACACTGAATGATTAGTTTCTCATGTAATCACTCAATGAGTGTTTCAACCGTGGAAAGACAGCAGCTTGAAAACACTGTCACTTAACCTTAGAAAATCTATTCAATGTCCATAAACTAGCGAGAAAAATGTACACTAGAGAGGAGAATTGTGCAAAAATTACATTATTTTATAATGCACGTCCAGACGGTTGTTATCGCAGAATAACCCCCTTCTTATTCTGCGATAACAACCAGCTGGATGTACATTATCTCTTACATGACAAACCTCGGAATGCTGCAACTGACCAATCAGAATTGTGTAATAATCTCCTCATCCTTGTCTTCGTCTTTCTTATGCCCTTGCACAAATTCACTGGTTCCATCAAACATCACCTTATAAATGAACATGTAAACACTGACTACAGGTTTCCATGTTTACACGTTTGTTTGTTTTATTGGCTCATGTGTCATGACTGTTACCAGTTCACACTGGAATATGATTTCAAAAAAGAAAAGAAAAGAAAAAAAAAGAGCAGCCAAAAATTAATCAATCAATCTGATTTCAACATACTTTGTCTATGTCAAAAAAAAAAAAAAAGAAGAAGATGAAGACAAAGAAGTAGAAATGTTTTCAGAGAACAGTGAACTAAACTATATGTAAAGTACAACGTTTTTTTTCCCAGTTTGATTTGGGTGAGTTTGCATCAAATACAATGTGATTTTGGGTAATCGAGATCTGGCAGCATTTTTTTCGCTTAGGTCAGCGATTCACTGCCAGCCTTTCCTGATTGTGAAATCACATGCATACCAACAAACCAATGAGAACATGCAACAATAATGACCATTCATAGCAGTAGAGAGCAGGGATCTGTTTACCCGAACCCTTCCAGGCACAGATTGGCAGACAATTATAATAATATCTAAAATAATAAATAATTTACAGGCTGTTACATATATTCCTACCATTTTATTAAGTAAGCCTTATGTTACAGCTTAAATGACAAGAGAATTTATAGTAATGTTAATATTAATAAGCCAGTTCCCAGATAGATAGATAGATGTTGACGTACTTGCGAACATGCATTCTTCCATTACTGTGTTCAAGAGGGGCTTTATAGTTACTGTCTGTGCCATTAAACTGAATGTGTTATTTTTCAGGTAGCTAGCTACTGTATACACTATAGATTATTTGCTCAGCAAGATTCTCCTCAAACTGTAGCTGTTGGAAAAAGCACCTGCACAGTCAGTTATTGTGTTGAGTATTTTCCTTTTGGGGAACTTATAAACAAATCATTCTTTAAGGAATCCACTAAATTGGTCTTTCGGCTTTGTCTGACTTAGGAACGACCAAAGAACATTTGAATTTGTACAGAAAACATGTTCATAATTTGTTGGAATGGCATTTTGTTATCAACACGCGTGAAAAAAGTTTGGTTATAATAAAAAAATCTACTAAAAATTAAATATAAAACTAAAGTATGCAAACTTATAGTTTTACTTAAAATCTGCCATCTTTGCTCACAGTTAATAAATGTAAAAAGTATGATTTGTCCCCACTCTGTTGGACATTTAGTAAGAGTACAAGTATTTAATTTCAATAGTACTTGAGTAAAGTACACATTCCCAGTAGATAACATTTACAGATAGAAACAAGGTACAATAACTGAGCAATTTACACTCCTTGTGCCAAATATCCTTAGTCATACTTGGTCCAAAATGGTTGTTTAGGCTGTTGGGGGAAAAAGAAAGAAAGAAAGAAAGTTTTAAAATTCTTTGCACTTGCTGCTTGCTAGAAGAAGGATCAGACATTGACATATTGCAGGATTACTGCTGTAAAGGCTTTGACTGGACAGTCGGGCAGCGTGTCTCGTCCTGTTTGACAGGCCAGTGCTGCAGAGCTCTGACAGACGCTCTTGTTCAGATTTTATGTGTGTGGCAGCTCTTCTCTGAAGTGCCTTTATCAGCAGTGCGTCATCTGACCAATGCATCTTTAAACAGACACGTCCAAAGAACAGACAATGCCTGCAGACCTGACGGGACACGCACCCTTCTGGTTTAATCAATTCAGTCACAACTCAAGAGATCAATAGATGTAAAAGATAAGAACATACTTTTAGAAAACGAGACGTGGCCTGACTTTAGGATAGTTTTCTTAGAACCTTAACAATACATTTTGGCAGAAACAAAGGAAGAGTTGTGTCCTTAGGATATTTAGAATTGTATTTTTTATTTTTTTTTGCTAAGTTGTGTGAGGATTGTGCTGAAAAGTGGGTAGTTATTCAATTAGGACACTTCTGACTGCTTGAAATCCCCAAAATTAAGCTTATTCGGATGATTGAATCTATTTTATATATAGATATATAGGTATATAAATATATTGTGGAAATTCCCAATACTAATCTGACTTCACCACAGACAATTCAAACAACTACCAGTTGCTAATATAATAACCAGTGTTGGGGAAAGTTACTTTTAAAAGTAATGCATTACAATATTGCGTTACTCCATAAAAAAGTAACTAATTACGTTACTTAGTTACTTTTTATGGAAAGTAATGCATTACGTTACTTTTGCGTTACTTTTTAACTCTGGACAGGGCTTGCTTGTTTGTTTTTAAAATAAAAAAGTTCGATTTTTGGCAAATATAAAAGCCTTTTCACAAAAGTGAAATGAATAAGCCTCAGGCTGAAGGAAAT
>NW_015635025.1:640319-641457 GCF_001515625.1 Sinocyclocheilus rhinocerous | reverse complement strand
ATATTCATATTTATTTTGAACTACAGTAACATCTTCTGATTTCTCTCAACATGGGGACAGGAGAGCTGTCAATCAATAAATTGGAAAAAAAAGTAACTTGCGTTACTTATTTGAAAAAGTAACTCAGATATTCTCTTGTAAATTAAAAAGTAATGCGTTGCTTTACTAGTTACTTGAAAAAAAGTAATCTGATTACGTAACTCACGTTACTTGTAATGCGTTACCCCCAACACTGATAATAACTACAGTATCTCGAGCGAATTCCCTGAATTCCCCGAATACTCACAATACAATACAATACTTCCCTGAAGTATGGTGACGGCGTCCCGTCAAGAAGCTACTATCACTACCTCAATCACACATGAGCACACAGCTCTTTAGCATCTATACACTCTCACCGTGCTTCTCAGCTGTACGCTGGTCCGACACAGGATCATTAATACCAACTCAGAGTATTACAGCCTCAGCCCGAGAACGGCTCTATAGTCTTCCAACACTATCACTGTCTTTGCGGTGGTCTTTTGAGCGTAGCATCTTTAGTACTTCTATTCCTCAGCTGTGCAGCATATACCAGACATCACTCCCAAGTTGCTCTTTGCAAGAATGAAAGTTTATTCACAGCCGGGAGCACACTGATCACAACAACCAACAGAGACTCCTGAACAGAAAGATACATGTACATTTAAACCTTACAGTTGAATAGAAATCAATATCACTCAAGTTTTATTCACTGTGATTTGTTCTGGTGATTGCTTGGTAATGATCTAAGCTAGTCATATGACTGTAGGTTCTGCTGTTAAGCACCTTTTTGGTAACTCTAAATTCTTGAATCACATGATGCATTCAGAAGGATACATATTCATGATCTGGGCATTCTTATTAATCTTTTTTTTCTTTTTCCTTTACAGTGATGCAATTCACTGACACAGAAGGCTGCAGACGCATCTTGAAAACATTTCCTGTATGGTGGGAAATTAAGCTTATCACATTGAAGTTTAGTAGAATGATTAACAATAACTTGTTAAAATATAAATACTAGCCTAAACATGATTTACAATATTGTAAAACAAATTTTTAAAATAGTATATATATACTGTATATATATATATATATATATATATATATATATACATTTTGT
>NW_015635025.1:637597-640098 GCF_001515625.1 Sinocyclocheilus rhinocerous | reverse complement strand
CAGTGAACCAAAATGTTGGAAACAACTTAGCAGATATATAACAGAAAAAAAGAGTAATACTTTCATAAACAAGCCGCTTAAGTGATTTATGAGATAAAACACCAGTCATTTTTTAAAATCGACTTTTACTATTTTATTAAATTTTAAATATTCAGTAGGACAGTGAGATATTATCTATGAATCAGATGTGAACATAATGAATGTTCTTTGCTTTGAAAGCAGATGGTTTACTGTACTTTTAATGAGGAACTTCAAGGTTTATCTTAAAGTCAACATGAAATGGCATTCACACACCATTTCTCTTGTTTAATGTGACATATTTCCACATCAGGATCAGGCTATCATGCTAGCAACAAGAGTGTTATGGAGTCTATTCCCAGGGACACATATGCTGTTACGTAAGTGAATGTACGTTTTATAGTACCACATTTTACGTAAAATACATACAAATTATCATGAGATCACGTTGGTTTAATGTACACCTTGAATGCACTTTAAGTTACTTTGGCTAAAAACATCTGTCAAATGCATAAATATAAATGTACTAATTTAGAAAAAATCAATAGGCTGACTGAATGCATGTGTATTGATTGGATCGTAAAAAGATGCCATTCTATATAAGAACAAAGCCAGAGCTGAATGAGTCTACAGTGAACCACTGCTGCCATCACCTACTTGTAATGAAGCATCCAAGATTAATTAAAGAATTCAGATATTAAATCACTGTGTCTGACAGCTGGTTAAAAATTTAGTAATAGCCTGTGTGGTCTAGGTGACATCAGCCAAAAAAAGAAAGCTGTTTCACAGGCAGAACAAGTTATAACATTGTCATCGCTCCCTATATGTAGAGTAGGGCACCAATTACAGTACCAAGAGGGGCATCATATAGTTGCTGGCTCTGGATGAAAGACTGTGTGAAAATATTTAGTTTTTCTTTGAAATAACATGCACTGATGCACTGTGCACACAGAACCAGTGGTGGAAAGAGTACTGATAAAATATACTCAAGTAAAAGTGCCATTACATTCCAAAAAATGTAGTGCGAGTAGAGTAAAAAGTACTTGTGCAAAAAACTACTTGAGTAAGAGTAAAAGAGTAGCTTATTTAAAAGTACTCATGAGTAGTGAGTAGTGAGCTGTGGATTCTACCTCACAATAAACACTCTGCATTTAAAAAAAATTAGAATGCTGTAATTCACATTATCTTTTGTTGTTTGCCAGAAAGAATGAAGAATATCTATCATCCATCAGTTTTACATTTTGACTGCCAACTCTTTAAAATACATCAAAACAAAAAACAATTAAAGTGATGAAAAGATGAAAGAGTTATTCTCAGTGCAATCATCACCATTTAAATCATAATGTCTGAAAAAATAGATTTAAAATCAGGTGTAAGGCCACTGATCCAGAGCATGTTATTGTTGCACATAAAACATTAATGTTTAGAACAGTGCTGAAAACGCCAAAAACGGACGACTCACCCGCTCCAGTCCAGGTCTCAGTTAAAAATAAGAAATCCAATTTGTGTCTAGTAAAAAAGTCATTCAAAATAAAAGTCTTATTAGACACAGATCTGGCATTTACCAAGGCCATCTTAACGTGGGAGACAGAAGTTTGTGCTTGTGATTGACGGACATACTTCAATGATTTAATATTTTGAAGATTCACACCCCTTCTTTGGACGCGCAATCGAGGAGGAGCGCAGAAATCAGCCGACTGCCACTGGTCCGGTATAATGGGCAGATGACAGGCATATCTCACATCCCACGAACGCCGAGCCAGGTATAAACCACGGTGACCATAGGAAAGTGTTGCGGGACAAGTAGAAAGTTGAGCCGAAGAGATGTAAACTTCTCTCCTAATCCTCACCCGGACACCTCCACGATTTCCTCTCCTTCTTCTGCGACGTTTCCGCTGATGGATAATACAGCAAGGAAGCCGGCGAATAAACGCGGCTGAGGGAAGAGAGAACGAGGAGTAACAATAATCCTGTACAATGGGACAGTCTGTAGGTTGATTCTCTAACACACTTTTGATGTGTAGCAATACTTGGCGATCATAGGTGATGATAGCATCAGCACAATGCATTAACAACAGCAGAGAAAGCACCGAAAGGCAGAGTACTGAATGGATATTTAAAAACTGATGAGACAAACGGCATGCCGACCAACACACAGGCGCCATCTTGAACTTTAAGTGGTGCACCAACTCCTCCCACTTTACATATCCCTAAACCTACCCATCTCCACCTTCTGGATCAAATGGTTCAAATTACTCTTATACATATTGTTGTTACAAAATGTAGTTATATAATTCCTGTTACACGAGTACTTAGAGAAGTGAAAAAAAGTTACCAATGTCCTGTTACACATTTGTACTTGCACAAACCATTCGGAGGGTTGTTACATGTGTGTAGTTACAGAAATATTACAGCTGTAGATACTATGTATCAATGTATACTTACACTGTGGTTACATACTACGTACACATCTAGTTACTATG
>NW_015635025.1:637060-637206 GCF_001515625.1 Sinocyclocheilus rhinocerous | reverse complement strand
GCTCCGGGTCCCTCCTGTCTCCTCCCTGGCTCCTTCCTCCGTCGCCCCCCTGGTCTCGGTCTGCCGGACTCCTCCCGGATATCCGTCCTCCCCCGGAGCCTCCACCTGTCATGTCTGCCTGCCAGCCCTTTGCCTTCCCCTGTCAC
>NW_015635025.1:629169-636338 GCF_001515625.1 Sinocyclocheilus rhinocerous | reverse complement strand
CCCTGTGTGTTGATGTCTACCCTGTCTGGATCTCCTGTTGTCATATCATTAAATATCCTTTTATTCGTCATCTGCAAGTACAAGTGCAAATAATACAAAAACATTAGAAACTCATACAAGAGTTCAGCATCACACATCATGAGATGGGTTAAAAAGAGAGATTAAAAAGAGCCTATTCAAAGAAATGAGAATCACTAAACATATCAAGCGTATAGCGTCAGTTCTGGCAAGACACGTCAGTAAAGCTCGCGTCAGCTGATTCATGCCATCCAATAGGGATACATTTCAGATTAGACCGCGTCTTTCAAATACACCTTCCAGCCATACAGAGTTGCTTGATCTCCGCGCTGCGCTCGTTATATGCTATGCTCTGCTCTATTAATGGATTCATTCTACATCTAAACTTTGCGATGCCAAGGGTGTTTTAATCATTTTGTGGATGCACTGTTGGAGGCTGTTTTTCTTTCTGCTTTTTACGGCTTTCTCCTGGTGGGGGAATTCACTACTCGTAATTTTAAATTTGACCCCAAAGGCGCAAGTTTCATGCTGTTGTAAGCTCTTCCGAATGTAGGTTTGCAGCATGTTTGTTGCAGTAGAGGCTCATCAGTAACATGCTGTTACTTATTGCTGATTCGTGTTTTGGCAGCATGCTTGCTGCCAAGGTGCATGATACTCGATTGGCAACATGCTTGTTGCTATGCGCTCAGCAGCATGCTTGTTGCAAGAATCATACTAACTCCGGCTGGCTCGCTTAGGATGCTATGCGCAATTTGCAGCGGTCCGTATTAATTGCGCTCGCTTAAGGCTGCTCAGTCACCTTTATTATTTAATATGGTTGGGGGATGGTTTGTTTTGGGGAAAATGTATCGCTGCGCTTCCTGCTCTATCCAGGCATGGCTGCTTGAATGAGCGGGGAGCTTTGCCAAGAACAGTTCCATACCACCAACCTTAAATTGCTATTGCTTTATTGCTATCGTTTAAATTGCTAACGTTCTTTATCATTAACAAATCTTTGACGATAGTGGTCTGACAGAAGATAATTTATGTTACAATTTAAACTTAAAAGTACATTGTTCTAGAAGGGGGCATCATCCTCTACCTTTTACACAGCTACATTTACTCAAATTGTTATGATCTTATATTTTTAAAAATACCTGCATGTAATTACGTCTGTAATTAATTTCTGTAATTATATTTATAATTACACAGTTGACCCACCCTTAAACCTACTCATACCAACAAACCTGTCCCTAACCTGACCCGTATCCCACCTCAATAGCAGCAAAAGTGTTTTGCAATACAATATGAACACAATAAGTACATTGTACTTACTTTTTTATGTAAGTACATAGTAGTTAAGGCCACTTAATATAAAGTGGGGCCAATGAATCAAACAAAAATCATTTAGTAAGCAGAAATCTGAAATTTACCTTGACATATTAGAGGACAATACTGATAACTCGACAGCAGTCATGATTATCAGCAGTTGGCAGTTAAAGTTTTCTATACACAATTTGATTTGACGAGAGTCACGAGACTGATTACTCTCTCTATCCAATCACATTAATGGATAAAAATAACTTTTAAACAACCATGTAACGACCACAAATGGAGGGAAAATAGTGGCGTAAAAGTACAGATACATCACTTAAATGTACTCGAGTAAAAGTACACAATTTTAAACTACTCAAAGTACAAATTCTGATAAAAACTATTTAATTACAGCAAATTTTGATCTCATGTTGACTTTAACGCATGATAAATCATACAGAGCGGCGAACTTGAAATGAATGCACTACAACTCTCAGAACAGGATGCCTAATAAACACTCAAGGTGTCAAAGTTGAAACCCGCTGAGGTTGCCCAGTGCACTTCTGTTTTGCATCAGTAGGCTAATCTTATTTTAATGAGCACTTTCAATGAGCTCAAGGAGTTCCGGAAAGGTTTTCTAAGGAGGTGGAGACACTGAGATTAACTGTTTCAGTTCCTTTTACAACAGAGCGTAAGAGAGAAAATCAAATGCACACTAGTAATGCTTAACTCCTGCTGTGCTGTATTCTCAGAGCCGTACAACCAGCCTGTGGCTTTCAGAGCTGCTCTGTAGAAACAGAATGAAAATTTAATGTCGAACAGAGGATGTAGAAGAAAATCTAATCTGCTCAAGTCCTTAGGCTGTTCCATAGCTTTCGGTTTGAGTTTTCTTGTGAAGGATCAACCAAGACATAATATTTCCATTCCAAACCACCTGCTGAGAACTTCATTGTCTTCACACAAACCTAACATTCATCAAATTCAGACAAAACTAATGACAATCCTGAAAAATCAATTCCAAGAATGAAGCAGGAAATACTTAAATCCTTAAATGTCAAATAGTCTCTTCATGCCTACTAATTAGTCTAGTATAGACTTTAAAATCATTTTTAAAAAAGTGCTTAACTGACTCTTTTTCCCCTATTAAACAGAGCAAAACAATATATTAACCAAACTATGGCCCTTGGGTTTTCCAAACTCTCATCGTCTGCTACTGGCTGAACAAATCAGAATATCAAACAGAGAGTCCTGTCCCGAAGTCAAGCCGTTAATATGGTCAACTTTGATACAGAAAAACATAAAGTCTTTACCTTAAAGGTGACCTATTATGCCCATTTTTAAAAGATGTAATCAGTGGTGGACGAAATACACAAATCAAGTACTTGAGTAAAAGTACACATACAGATCACCCTTTACAGCAGATTTAGTTCACAAACAACTGACAGTTTTGAGCTAAATATGATTTTCAGTTATAATAATTAATCCTAAAATTCGAGTAACTTACTTTTAGCAGCATCAGTCGCGCGCACGGTTTTTACTTGTGAATTCAGTTCACTGGAGACTCGCACTAAACGGTTCATTTGAATCAGTGAGTTGTCGACTCGAGAACCGCTGCAATCGGTTAATTCTAATTCGTGAATGAATCGAATGCCAATTTTGAGTGGAAGCATAAACACACTGTTTTCGTGCCTGTATCTTTAAATGCAAATGAGCTGCTGCTCCCCGCCCCCTTTTCAAGAATAGGGTGGAGCCTTTAGAGCTGGTACATCAGATACTCTGCCAAAACAAAACATCTGTTTGGTTTTGATTATCATGTCTATGTGGCCTGCCAGAAACAGTTGAACGTTTTGATTCATTGTTCAAAATATAACAGAGAAATAATTCAGTTTACAGAATCATTAAGACATTTAGGAATTAATGAACCATCAGTAATAAGTATTTCGTAAAGCACAGAAAGAGTCAAGGGTTTATAACATTTTAATGTGTTACACCTAAGGGAAACTGGATTGTTCAGCAGAATATAGGCTAGTATCAATGTTTTTTTTGTTTTTTTAATTCCCAGTAAATGCTTCACACCAGTTGCCTTCACTTGCCACACCTTCACTTCCAGTTGGTGGTGGTCAATGCATCTAAGCTGGTTTGCCAACCGCGATAAAACATCCAAAGAAGAAGAATTATCATGTCTGCTGCACTGAAATCATAGGTTTTAAAGCCATATCAGTTTAAACTTCTGATATAGTGTTTTCTGAGTGCACAGAAAGCGGCTGTCACACAGCGTGTGAGCACTAAACTAAGTTCTCTTTCATGTCATATTGCCTTTAAACTGTCAAATACACACAAGCTTATGTTTAAAACACACAAGTTACAAAAACACAGTCTGTTATGTCTGTAGAGGTAAACAGCTGGGAAAGAAATCGCATGTTTAGATTAGATATGTGTGTTAATTGAGAGCAGCTTAATATACAGTAACTATACTGCTGTCTATGCTGTTAATATGAGCCAAACAATAAAATAAAAACAGAAAATCACACACTGCTCTTGAATGCTTGAATTCCTCACTTGAATGCTGCTTTTAAATGCTCTAGCATGAAGATAAACATGTCGGATCGTGTGTGGCTAACTCAGGGCGGGGTCTCTGCTAATACAGCAATGTCCGTCAACTGTTGTGGCCTGTAAAATGTGATGTCACTTTTTACAGATTCTGCAAACGGCTTGTTCTGACACACTGCTTATGATTTATGGGGATTCAAAAAAGGAGCTGGTGGATTTTTATCATTATAGGGTGGTTGTGTACACACACTGCCAACTCACATTTATGTTCAAACAAAATGTAAAAGTGAATTTTGCATAATAGGTGCCCTTTAAATTAATGGTCTTTACCTTTTTGGGAAATCAGCATATGAATGGCATATGGAATAGTAGACAGTATTTTAACAATGTAAAAATTGCATGCACACACACTTACACTTTTAAATGTAATCATATTGTCCACCCATTATTCTTGAATTTTTTTTTCAATATTCATTTTCCTACCTTTATTTATTTATTTATTGTTTGTTTGTTTGTCATATTACTGTCAACTTTTGCTGAATATTCCATATTGAATATTCCACTGAATATGATGGCAGCATATGTAAGGATGATAAGGTTATGAAATTAAATATGTCATCAGTTCATTTGAGCACTTGAATGGGTCAGTATTTCTTGCTGTGTCAAATCAAATAGTCCACAGGTCTTCAACCCTGCTCCTGGGGACCGACTGTCCTGCAAAGTTTATTTCCAACCTGCTTCAGCACACCTGGCCTGAGACTTTTCAAGTGATCTTGAAGACCTTGATTAGCTGATTCAGGTGTGTTTGATTAGGGTTGGAGCTGAACTCTGCAGGACAGTGGGTCCCCAGGAGCTGGGTTGAAGACCTATGAATAGTCCAGTTTAAAACACTGACACCCATGATATGCATAAACTGGCATAGAGTTACTTTAATTTAAATAGTAAAAATTTCATAATTTCATCAAATTATACTAAGTTTAGAAGTAACGTCAGTGTTAACCTTTATTGACATTATTTCCATTTGTATTGTCTTTTAGTTAGGATGAAATATAAATGAAAATATGTTTTTTAAAATATGCATTTATTTAAATTTGTTATTTTTCCTGAGTTGGAGGCACCATGTCTTATCTTATCTAGGACAGCAAGTTAGCCAGAACCGCCACTGTTGGTGTAACTGGCAGCAGGGTAGCCAGTAGTTTACCGTTAATGTTACAGTTACTGTAATCTACTTTATTTTACTGTAATGCACTGAATTGCAGAACATTGCTGTATTTTCTTGATTTTACATTAGAATACTGGCAGCAGATTTGAGCAGCTGTAACATGGTATCAGAGCTTCACCAAGACTGGAGAAATTGTCACTCGTAATGATCTTTAAGACTCATGAATAGGCCACATCTTTGAATTCACAAGCAGTGTTGGGGTAACGCATTACAAGTAACACAAGTTACATAATCAGATTACTTTTTCAAGTGACTAGTAAAGTGACATATTTCTTTTTAATTTACAAGAAAATATCAGAGTTGATTTTTCAAGTAAGTAACGCCAGTTACATTGTTTTCCGTTTATTGACTGACAGCTCTCCTGTCCCCATGTTGAGACAAATCAGGAGTGAGGCGTTGTGTGCGCTGTGGAAACATGATGTTTCTGTAGTTCTAGACTAAATGTGAACATGCATTTACTCATCTCACTTGCACAAAAACACATTCTGTAGTTCTAGACTAAATGTGAACGTGCATTTACTCATCTGACTTGCACAAAAACACCTTCAGTATTCCTCAAAATGAATAAGACAGTGAAATGCAAACTCAGAATATGACACAAACCTGCATTAATTAAATAGGTTAAAAAACACAAATATCTTTTGTATTTAATCCCATTGCATTAACCAGTCTTTGCTGCTGATATTCCATGATCCAATTCAACCATACTAATAAGCAAAAATGACTTCAGATAAACATGACATTTGTGTTTCTTTTCTTTATTGCTGAAGAGTGTTAAACTTATTTTTGTGGTACGCAAAACTAATGTAATATTACTTTCCATAAAAAGTAACTAAGTAATGTAATTAGTTACTTTTTTTTTTTAGGGAGTAACGCAATTTTGTTGTAACACTTTGGAGCAAGGGCTGGCAGGCGGAGAAGTGGATATAGTTGCAAACCAAAACCATTGTTTAGTGTTAAATGATAAGCTGTTTCCTCACAAAAGCTGTTTATTCAGCGTAGTGAAGTCTCTCCTCCATTGACATCCATTCAAACAAAACGGCCTCTGGTCTTCTTCCCTGCTTACCGCCAAAGCAGCAGCGTTAGCATTAGCCATTACGCTTTTTTGGCTAAAGGTTGTAGGCTTGCCTTCTAGTGGCTTTGACACAGGTAGGGTACAACGGGGCTAAAGGCGCCCCGGGGTAAAAGGCGCCTTTGATATTATTTTCATCTAAACCACTAGATGGCACAAAAACGTGGCGTAGTACTTTCCAAAACATCCGCTTTTCAAGATGCATGTGTATAATTGTCTGATCCGCACAGTAATTAACATGATAATTAATAGATGGCTGACTTTTCTATTTGTTGACACGGCATGGTTAGATTCAGATGGTAAATATCATATATTATGTTAGGTGTCCGTATTAGAGATAATCACCATGTTTAGAATGAAACCATCATATTTAAAAAACATGATATTAATCATATCATATAATAAAATATCATTTGTTGTTACTACTGTAAATATATATTCAATTATTATTGAATCTCCTTCAATACTTTCAGAATCTTTACTTATTAAAATGATTTTTTTCTGTATTTTAAAATATATATTTTTATATTAACATATTTTAATGACAGTATGACAGAACAAAATTTAATTATTTTATTTTTTAATCATATCATATAATAAAATATCATTTGTTGTTACTACTGTAAATATATATTCAATTATTATTGAATCTCCTTCAATACTTTCAGAATCTTTACTTATTAAAATGATTTTGTTTCTGTATTTTAAATATATTTTTTTATATTAACATATTTTAATGACAGTATGACAGAACAAAATTTAATTATTTTATTTTTCAAATTAAGCAGAAAATAGTACACACTTTGCTAAAGTGATTGTTTTTAAAAAGTATTAACTTAGACATTATTAAAAAAAAAACATTATTTTAGCGGAAGTATTTGTATCAATACTGTGTGCCCCGTGTGTGGGGTAAAAGGCCCCTCTTGCCACCTCATACATTTATAAGATTTTTAAACAAAATAAACAACTTGAATGATTTATTTTCACACAAAATCTGATGCTCCATTAATGTTC
>NW_015635025.1:620158-629131 GCF_001515625.1 Sinocyclocheilus rhinocerous | reverse complement strand
CCCATAAATTTTAAATAAACCTTTTTTTTTTTTTTCTGCAATTATGCATTTTAGGTGCACATTTTTTCTTAAGGTGGGCCTTTAGCCCCGTTGTACCCTACTAAACACAGGAATTAAACACAGGGAACTATAAAGACAAGAAACACACAAAATTCCAAAGACAAATACAACGAATCTACACACGTGACAACTGTAATGCATTACTTTAAAAAAAATAACTTTCCCCAACACTGGAAAGTGTGATCAGGAAATGTGGTCATGTTTAAGACCGTTCACAAAAAAACAAAAGCAGCCAAAAACAAAACCAAAAAAGAGAACAACAAAAATATACTATTGAGATATTATTCTGTTTGCCCTTAAAATCATGATTTCCTGAAGGCAAGCTTAAAGAGTGATTTGTTTCAGCACAGCAGTTTTGAGCGTCACTTTGATAATGAAACCAGACAGCGTGGTTCAAGCACTTCAAAACAGATGGGAGAAGTTTAAGCAGGCAATCACTGAAATAATCAAGAAAACATGATGAATGTTTAAATTAGTAACTGTACAAAAATAATCTGCATAAAAGCAGCTTCATTTGTCTTTATCGAGGGACTAATTAAGCTGGCCTGATAGTAGGTATGTACAGTACAGGGACATTTAATTGGTGAGCCCTGAGTGCCCTTCACCAAAATATATGCAAAAGCAAATAATTTGATCTATTGAATATGAGACTCAATGGTCCATAGTTTAGCTTTCCGCTCTGAGGTGGAAGGCTAATCGCACGGCTCATTGAAGGAAAGCAGACATCGCAGGTCCTTCTGCAACACAGCAGTTAATTAGCTTTTGGTTATCAGCTATCAGACTGGCTTTCCTGGACGCCAGAGGTGTACATCAGAGAGATTGTGTTAAATTTAGCACAAATGATTCACAGCAGAAGCACCCTGGGGAAAACTCTTCTGACGGAGTAATTACCTCCGTCACTGACGTACTGTATGGTGCAGGTGTGTGAAGGACTGAGATATGACCTTCCGCTTTCCCCTTCTTCCAGATGTTTAAAACGCATGGCAACACTAAAGATTGTATCACTCGGAGGCTTTTATGACTTCAACCCTTTTAACCAGGGGCATTTCTAGGGGCACAAAGCCCCCATATGTTGATACTCCTCTGTTGATTCTGTTATGGATGTATATGGACATTATATGTCTTTATCTGCAGTACAGAGGTGTTCACCAGCTGCACACCGAATACGGAGCTATTGTTTGTTTCCTGCAATTGATTGTAGCTACGTATAAACCTCATCCAGCATTCTTCTTTGTTTTCTAAAGTATCCCGTCACTATTTCACTGTAACAAACTACTGCAAACAATGGGCCTCATTCATGGAACTGTCACAAATATATGAGTAAATTCAAAATAACGCATAAAATAGACCTTCCCGGAAACTCTTCTTCGGATTCACAAACTTCAGATTTGTAAACTTCAGATCTGATAGTTAAACATGTCAGTTATTGAATTCCAATCTTTCGTTAAAAAAAAAAAAAAAAAAAAAAAAGGACGTAACTGCTGCCCATGAATTGCTTCTGTGTGAATTACGTGAACAGGAACGCTGCTGGAATTTCTGGACTCTCTTCTCAGTTTTGGCTCCACTATATTGCATAAATGTAAACAAATGCTAATTAATACCTTTAGGATTAATGTCTTAAAAATGTATTCAAACAAATTGTTAAGCTTGCAGACTAATAATAGTGATCTAAACATTTGAATGTTTTATTTATGTTTTTTTTTCTTTTTTTTCAACAACCAAACACTTTCATTTTCAACCAGCAAACACTTTCATGAATCCAGCAATTTACATCAGAATGGTTTTATGAATGATTCATAATTCTTCCTGCTCACTGCATGGCGAATAAGGCCCATTGTGCATGAAGTACTATAAACTGTCGGAATAAATCAAACTGATTGACAATCAATTTCAGATCTTTTTGCAAACCAGTTTGACAGAAGTCAGTTTGATTACAAAAGTGCGATTCATTCTTCAATATGGCATCATTAGCTCTGATTCCAAGCATCTGATAGAAAACACAACATGACTGTTGAAACATGATCAAGCACAATGAGTGCTGTTTTACACACGTGCGGTGTTATTGATGTATTTTATGTTTATGTATTTTAGAATAAAACTAAATCTTGAGCTTATGTTCACCACAGATCTTATATCAGGCATTTAACTAAAGACCCACTGACTTTGGGACGATGGAACTGGACGTGCAAAAATGCCAACCCATTTGCAAGCTTTAGGACTCATTCCTGCAGCACTTTTAAAGATGTACTATTGAACTTTATTGCAGTCTGTGGTTGATATATACATACAATTACATGATGCTTGCAGATTATTTCTTTTACATCAGTTGTTTTTATGACTGCTCTTCTGCGTCCATTGGTTCGAGTTCTTGTGGTAACCATCGGATAGGTAATGCTGCACCAAGACCCACAAAAGGACGTAACTGCTGCCCATGAATTGCTTCTGTGTGAATTACGTGAACAGGAACGCTGCTGGAACTTCTGGACTCTCTTCTCAGTTTTGGCTCCACTATATTGCATAAATGTAAACAAATGCTAATTAATACCTTTAGGATTAATGCCTTAAAAATGTATTCAAACAAATTGTTAAGCTTGCAGACTAATAATAGTGATCTAAACATTTGAATGTTTTATTTATGTTTTTTTTTCTTTTTTTTCAACAACCAAACACTTTCATTTTCAACCAGCAAACACTTTCATGAATCCAGCAATTTACATCAGAATGGTTTTATGAATGATTCATAATTCTTCCTGCTCACTGCATGGCGAATAAGGCCCATTGTGCATGAAGTACTATAAACTGTCGGAATAAATCAAACTGATTGACAATCAATTTCAGATCTTTTTGCAAACCAGTTTGACAGAAGTCAGTTTGATTACAAAAGTGCGATTCATTCTTCAATATGGCATCATTAGCTCTGATTCCAAGCATCTGATAGAAAACACAACATGACTGTTGAAACATGATCAAGCACAATGAGTGCTGTTTTACACACGTGCGGTGTTATTGATGTATTTTATGTTTATGTATTTTAGAATAAAACTAAATCTTGAGCTTATGTTCACCACAGATCTTATATCAGGCATTTAACTAAAGACCCACTGACTTTGGGACGATGGAACTGGACGTGCAAAAATGCCAACCCATTTGCAAGCTTTAGGACTCATTCCTGCAGCACTTTTAAAGATGTACTATTGAACTTTATTGCAGTCTGTGGTTGATATATACATACAATTACATGATGCTTGCAGATTATTTCTTTTACATCAGTTGTTTTTATGACTGCTCTTCTGCGTCCATTGGTTCGAGTTCTTGTGGTAACCATCGGATATGTAATGCTGCCCCAAGACCCACTGACAGTAAGAAGAACTTTCAACAAAACATACATCTGAAAAAAAAAAAAAAGTCATGTGAGCAGCAAGTGCTGCTGTGGCTTGGATCTTATTTTGGCACACTCTCTATTTCCTTTGTTGATCGCAGACTCTCCGTTCGAGGTTTGTTTGTTTTGATAATGGGTTTCCCAGAGTTCAGCGAGGGATGCAGACCATGCAGAACTGTGATATATGACATGAGGGCGTGCAGTGAAGCTAATATATGTATCTGGATGTGTAGCAATGCGAAAATAATTTCTATCTATTTTTGGACCTGGAAAATGTGACGTGTGACATCAGAATCAACCAGATTTCTATGCTTCTAGCTACCCTTTCGGTGCAATGCATCGGGTTGCTATGAAAACTTGTTTGGTTAGGGTTAAAGCTCAACTCAGCAGGACACTGAGCTTCCAAAAAAAAAAAAAAGTCATGTGAGCAGCAAGTGCTGCTGTGGCTTGGATCTTATTTTGGCACACTCTCTATTTCCTTTGTTGATCGCAGACTCTCCGTTCGAGGTTTGTTTGTTTTGATAATGGGTTTCCCAGAGTTCAGCGAGGGATGCAGACCATGCAGAACTGTGATGTATGACATAAGGGCGTGCAGTGAAGCTAATATATGTATCTGGATGTGTAGCAATGCGAAAATAATTTCTATCTATTTTTGGACCTGGAAAATGTGACGTGTGACATCAGAATCAACCAGATTTCTATGCTTCTAGCTACCCCTTCGGTACAATGCATCGGGTTGCTATGAAAACTTGTTTGGTTAGGGTTAAAGCTCAACTCAGCAGGACACTGGGCTTCCAGCACTGGAGATGAAGAGCCTGCTCTGGGATGTTTTGTTGTCCAGATTGCTTGGGGATTTATTTATTTATTTATTCATTCATTTATTTTTATGCATAGTTTTATTGACAGACAGGCAGATATTGTTAAGTCGTTGCTCAGAAAGGTAATATCATACCACTCATCAACAAGCTGAATGATTTGATGAAACAATGTCTGTGGCATAAATGCCACTGTGCAGGTTACAACCCGGAGTGCTGAAATAATATTGAGTTAATTGGCAGTAGGCGGAGTCACACAGACCAAAATAGAAACAGATATTCTGACACGGAACACACATTTCAAAGTTGAATAACTGTCTGTAGAGTCGTTTTCCAGAAAAACAAGTATGTGAATTTAGCATGTTTCCTAAATATCTGCAAACATATTATGTTTTTTATGCTTTAGTACATTCAAAAAATTACATACACTACAGCAAATTTATGTTGCTTTAATATTAGGGGTGTTCAAATCCCTTACACTGGGCAGAAAAAATAGTGATGCTTGCCTTAGCAAACTAATGAAAAAAACTATTAATCAAAAGTAGAAACTGCACCTTGATCTGAGAGTGAATAAGAGCATATTGTATTATTATTATTTTTTTACTTATTAAATTTTGAAACTTTTACTTGTATTTAGCTTGTATTTAGATGCTTGTCATCCAGAATGACTTTCAGGATGCAAAGTGCAGAAAGTCTCTCAGGACTTAATCCGCAGCTTATGTATTATTGTCTTGAATTGTATGATATTAATGTTAATCTTAAATATGATGATCCAATAAACACATCTTGTGTTTCATTTCTGGTGGCTGATATGAGAAAATAAATTATTTAATACTGAATTACAATTAGGGGGGACATTTTTAAAATTACTCAGCAATCAGTTTAGCTCTATCACTTAAGCAGAATCAGATATTATTTTCACGCTAAGCTCATTATCCTCATCTCCTAGAGCAGGCTGCCTGCTATGAATGTTTTGATTAGCTGAGAGGCATAAGTTATTATTGCACATCCTTAACCACTAGACTATTACAACCTCCAACATTAACACCATGGCCTATTTATTAATATATTTACTTCCAATTGTGCTCCAAAAATGCAGCATCCTGAATTTATTACAGCTCAATTGTACAGCAATTTAAGTTTAGCTTAGAAAAAAGCTGTGCTGTCTCAACGCATTCAGATATTTGCTTTGATTTCTTTTGACTATGAAAATGGGATATACACTGAACAAAATTATAAACGCAGCACTTTTGTTTTTGCCCCCATTTTTTATGAGCTGAACTCAAAGATCTAAGACTTTTTCTATTTACACAAAAGGCCTATTTCTCTCAAATGTTGTTCACAAATCTGTCTAAATCTGTGTTAGTGAGCACTTCTCTTTTGCCGAGATAATCCATCCACCTCACAGGTGTGGCATATCAAGATGCTGATTAGACAGCATGATTATTGCACAGGTGTGCCTTAGGCTGGCCACAATAAAAGGCCACTCTAAAATGTGCAGTTTTATCACACAGCACAATGCCACAGATGTCGCAAGTTTTGAGGGAGCGTGCAATTGGCATGCTGACTGCAGGAATGTCCACCAGAGCTGTTGCAAAAAAAAAAGTATAAAGTTGTGAATTCCTAAATGTACTTATTGAAATTCGAAAAACAAGACACTACAGTGCTGGTACCAATCAAATGAAATCAATATCAACAAAATCCATCTTTGCACTGCAGAAGCTGGCACAGAAGCTGCATCTGAAGTGGCATTCAGATGTATTTACACATACTGTTTATTGCAGCTCATAGATGCCATGAATGCATTTACACTGCTGTTACAAATACAAAAATGGTGTTATGAGATTATAGTTTTAAATATAAAATGAATACAGAACTATGAAATTATATTTTAAATATGAAACTAAAACTGCCAGTAGGTGGCGGAAAATCAATGTCTCAAGTAAATCATTTATTTACTATTTACTATTTAAGCGAGTGACTTGCTGATTTCAGAACCACATACTAGCATATGCTACTCTTACTATTTCTGCCATTAAAGTATATGCTAAAAATAGTAAGAGTAGTGTCCTAGTATGCAGTTTCAAATTTAACAACTGTCTTTAGGAATGGCATATTGAATCATTGACCCACCTGATTCTTTCAAAAATGCTAAATCCTTCAGTAACGAAATACAACTGTGTTGATTGTAGACAGAATAGTTGGTGAGATAGAGCAAAACAGTTCATATTGACAATATTGTGTCTAAACTTGTATCTAACTTGAACATTATATTAACATATAATATACCATCACATAAAGTATAAAATAGCGACCTTAAAAGGAGGACAAATGAGCGTCTGGCTGAACCCTGAGCTGACAGGTGGACATGGTATTTCAAAACCGGACTATCTGACCTAAAACTGGACTGATGGCACCCTTCCTAAACATAAATATCCTGTTAACTTGTTCTCAAGTCATTCGGTACCTTGTTGGAACAACCCGATCTCATAAAAGTGCGTATAAAAAGTACGCCAAATAAAAACGAAAACTCGTGGTACTGATACGCAAAAATGGACTTTGGCGTGTATATGCTACGCGATGGGTAGGTTTAGGGTTGTGGGGTAGATGCGTATCATATGCACGCGAAAACTGCATATCATATGCACGCCAAACACATGCGTATCATATGCACACCAACAAATTTCGTATCATATGCACGCGAAAACTGCGTATTATATGCACGCCAAACACATGCGTATCATATGCACTCCAAAGTCCATTTTTGCGTATCAGTACCACAAGTTTTTGTTTTTATTTGGTGTACTATTTATACGCATTTTCATGAGACCGGGCTAGCTGGAAATATGAAATGAAAGCATGCAGGACCTGTCAATCTCCAAACAGGAGTAAAAAAGCACTAAAAACTTTCAAAAAATAAAATAAAAAAGCAGCCCATAAAACTCCACTGCTGTACTTCTGGTGTCATTTTGATAGCTCATGATTTGTAGTCTGTAAAATATTTGCAGCTAAAACTGCTCTTTGTGAAGCGGTGAAGGAGCTGTTAATGTTCTGCGAGGCAGTGCAGGGGAGGAGAACTTTAACACTCGCTGAAATCTCAGTACATCCATGAAGGTCAAAGCTCTCATTTAGTGGCACTATCTCCCCTTCACACATTATCAGAATCTTTTCTTGCATATCATTAAAAGCTGCATCAACAGGTTTAGATAATTTTTTTTTTTTCAATAGCAGATTGCAGTTTCATGGATTTATTCAGGTGTATTATTTTTCGAGATGAAGTGCTATTTACGACAAACATCATTTAGCTTTGCAAGCTATCAATAAAGAATCATTATCTGTGCCACAGATTTTAGTATCTCATTGTGTTAGAGGTACTGTTTTCATGCAGCTGTAGGCTGTCCATTTTATTCAAACTGACAAGTTATCTGTGATTACTGAGGTGAGGCACCATTTCTTAAAGTACTTTGACAGAACCAGCAGCTATTCCTGACAGCAAGCCAGTCAACTGCAAAGGCCCTTTCCTCCCCGGGAAAGTATGTGAGGCTGAGATTGAGTGCAAACGCACTAATAAATGCAGAGCTGGAGAGCCATTTTAGTTGGAGTTGCCAGGCTGCAAAAAGCCCACTTCATATAATGCAATGTCACTGAAACAGCACAGCACAGCACAGCCCCATCCAGCGTTCAGCTTAATCAATAAAATAAACACCTCCATCACTATCACACATCTGTGTCTTCGATCAGGATCTCTGCTGAAGGTATAGCTTGTAACCTCACGGCCCAGGTTACACTGAAACCCACCCACTGTATATATATATATATATATATTATTTTTATTTTTTTTGAATAGCTTTTTAAATGCTATGGAAAGAAAAGGCACTTAAACTCAAACTGGGGTGTTTTTTTTTTTTACTGCATTACTATTTACAGAGATCCCTCACTTAGTAGACTTCTATTATTTCTGTGGGTAAGTGTTTAGAAGGAAAGTCGTTGCAAAGGTTGAGCGAGTTTGTGACCTTTTTCTTATTTTTTATTTAATTAAATTTTTTTTTGAATGAAGTGGGCCGAAGAATTGTGCACAATAAAACCCGTAATGAGTAATGAAAAAGTAAAAAGAGTCCATTTTGATTTTTCAAGATGAATTAAAAAAAAAAAACAGCAGCTCTTATGCACTTAAACAGAAACTTCATCCGCATCTGCAATTCAAATCATATGACAGGTATGTATTAATTTGTTATGTATGTATTCAACCATTATACTTTGAAACTACATTCAGTAGCTTCAAAAATATTTAGATAGACACTTAAGCTACTGTTTTTTTTTGTCTGACCTCAGTGTCCAAATACTTTTTTACACCATTGTATTTGAGTCAAGCTTCTTTGTTACTTAAGTGCACTACATAGTAGGACATAATAGGTCTCTCTCAACGTATTTCAGGACAAACATGTCAAATATTTAAATGGATTTCTGGTTTGAATCATTTAGAAACACAAGGATTTTAAATATCATCACCATGTGTTTCCACTGCAGCCAGTGTTATTTTAGTATCACTGAAATACTATTATAGTTTATATTACTAGTTTGAATCTGTTTTTGTTTTTTTATATTTTCTGTTTTCATTTTAAGTAATTTTTCTTGTAATTTCATTGTGTTTTTCTAATTTTTATTAGTTCTTGTTTATATATACATACAGTATGTAACAAGTAGACAATTTAGTATGTG
>NW_015635025.1:551750-620017 GCF_001515625.1 Sinocyclocheilus rhinocerous | reverse complement strand
TAAATACATACATGGTTTTAATTTTAGTTTCAGTTTTATTTAACTATAATAACCCTGAATGCACTCATGAAACACTGATCACTGTTCACTTCAATGAGAAACAAGTACTGTAGGACACTACATTCTCGGTTTCCCATTCGACTTTTTCTCCTGAATGCACTTCTCCATTTGTAAAATGCAGCACATCTTCATCTATCGCTGTGATTAAAGCTCAGTAACATTATGTTAAATGACGTATTGTGTGACTTGAGTAGCTGTAAATTAAAGGAGGCTGTAGGTCATGCTGTAGTGAGGAGGAGGGAGGTTTTTGCCTCCTCAGCATTTCTCTTTAACGTCACACTTCACATTCTGTGCCTCTCCTGCTTGAGGCTGTGAACGCTGTAAAGGTTATTGGCTGTAGTCAACACGGCCCAGTGGCTTCAAAATAAATGCCAAAGTCAGCAAAAAAAAATCACAAATCCAATGGACCCTTGCATTTTTATGAATATTTAATAATTACATTTGTAAGAGAAAGAAATAAGACATTTCTTCAATGACAAATAAGCCAGAGTAATGGCATTTCAGGAGATCCAGCTCTGCCTGAGAAGAACCACCACTGATTCTGGTCTCACAAACCAGGCCTGGCATGCATAATACAGCATTTTTAGTAGTATTCGTGGATCCATGTGAACGGGGATTATTTTGAAAACAAAAACAAAAAACTGTTCAAAAACGCAAAATAAATCTTTTCAAAGGAAATCATTGTCATGTAAACATACGAAGATCATTGTTTAAAGGTAAAGCCACACCTTGTCAATAAACTGATATGATTTGCTCTAATCATTGAGGTACATTGTACCATTATGAAAAGCTTAAAAGAGTTCCCTGAGCCCTTCAGAAGCAGTGCTGTTATGTCTTGCAAGTCTGGAAAGGCATTAAAAGCCATTTTCACGCTCTTTAAAATCCACCATTCCACTGAACATTAAATAATGCACAAATGAAAAAGGTTTTAGATCACTTGCTAAATGCAAATTGACCACAAAATTCATACCACATGCAGAAAGCAAGAGAATCTCAGGAAATCATCAAGAAATCACAGGACAGAGGCTCAAATGTCATAGTAATCCAAATACAGCAGCAGTAAGAAGACAAATCCAGAATCAGCAGGCTGGCACAACATCCACAGAACAGACAGGGATCAAACGACAGCTAACAGGTGTTCAGCAGCAGAATACAGACGGAAAATACCAGAAAACTCAATAAGATCAGTTACAGGGGTATAATTATCTACAACAAACAGATGAACAAATAGAGTATAAAGAACAACTGGGAACAGGTTAAACATAATAATTGAACATAATTCTAAGGTGAGAAGCAGAGCGGTACAGACAGGTGTGGAAACACGACAAACACATGGAAATGGAAAACAGAGAACAAAGATCCTTGTTATTGTTATTACTATTATTATTATTATTATTATGCAATTCAATTTTATTAAAATATCTTGCAAAAATCTAAAGTATTTGTGCATGGTAAGTTAACTTCTTTCTTTACTTTATGCACTGTATTATATTATACTATATTATAATTATATGAATTTAATTTTCTTTTTAATGAAATATATTTATCAGTCAAGAACAGCCTTTAAAATTATATTTGAATATATAATCTCCTATACATATTTTAAAGAATAAATATTTTATGTCAACTACAACTACAATTGTCCCTGAGTTCACAGTCATAGTAAAATCTTGTATGGTAGTTACCAGTGACAATGTTCAAGTTAACTTTAAAGGGGTCATATGATTCAATTTTCCTTTCTCTTTGGAGTGTTACAAGCTCTTGGTGCATAAAGAAGATCTGTAAAGTTGCAAAGACTAAAGTCTCAAATCCAAAGAGATATTCTTTATTATATAAAAGTTAAGAGTCAACCAAGCCTACCTAAAACAGCTCGTTCTAACATAAAGGCGGGGCATAGAGGAGAAACAATAATGTACAGTATGTGGAAAATAATGTGTTTTTTGAACCTTAAACCGCATAAACACATTTCATTACACCAAATACACAAAATAATCATATGACCCCTTTAAACCGAACACATTCGTTTAAAATCGGTGTTATCAAAACTTCAGACCAGAAAGAAATACAGTTACTGATTATGTGACAGTTTATAGTTCAAGACATATATTAGGAACAGACTTTTTGTCACGCTACGCTGTTAACAAACACACGAAGATGAAGATGAAAGTGTTTAATCCAACACACAGGGTAACATTGACGAGACCGAAAAAGGAAACACAAACGGAACTGAACTAAGGCTACATCCACACGAAGCCAGAGGTTTCCCTATCCAATCTTTTTTTCACCTCGTCTCAAGAAATATCTGCGTCCACACGAAACCACGAAACCGCCACAAAACGATGTAGTATACATACCAGACCAGTATGTGGCGCTGTAATTCTGCCACAGAGATACACTTAAATGGAGAAGAAGACTTGGACTATGCGCATAAACCATGCGCGCGGTATACAAACGAACATGGAACAATACATTTATTAATCTGTGTTAATGTTAGTTAATAAAAAGACAATCGTTCAGTGTTTGTTCATGTTTTTGTTGCTGTTACGTGACGTAGCGGTGTCTGACTAGGGGCGAGACGTGGGCTGATGACGTCATCGTTTCAGAAAATATACGGATTCGCTGTCCACACGAAAACGCAAGGGCGGCGTTTTTAGATTTATCCACTCTGGGACCCGGTTTCAAATAATATCGGTTTCACTCTCCCAAAACGCCAGATCCATCAGGACGAAACGCCTATACGATACAAAATGTATGCGTATACAGCTAAACGCGTCTCCATGTGGAAGGGACCTAATATACATGTTATAACTAGACACACCTGAACATAATCAAATTAATAACCATGACAACCAATTCAATAAAGGGAAACGGTGCAAACGGAAAACAATGTCCAAACTGTGACACTTTTGTTGTAATAAAATGGTAATTTAATAAAGCAATAAGCTCCACTAAGCTGTGGTTTACAGTGATTGTAAAGTCGCTAAGTGGCTGTTCTGAAAAATCACTGTAAACTACAGCTTCACTGAGCTTATTACATTTACACAGCAGTTACCACATACACCAGACAAAGTTTCATAAAATAAACACACAGAAACAAAAATTTAATAATTTATTAATAACAAATTATATTTCTACCGCCAAGAAAAATGTCTTCAGTAGTGTTGAGCAGAAAGCTTCCCTTGAATCAGCAATACATAGGCTATGTGTTAATTCTAAGAATGGGCTTGCATTCTCCTGGAGACTGGTCTTACTATGCTACCTTGAAAGAACAAACTCAGATGGACGTGAGGACACCAATTCAATAAAGGGAAACGGTGCAAACGGAAAACAATGTCCAAACTGTGACACTTTTGTTGTAATAAAATGGTAATTTAATAAAGCAATAAGCTCCACTAAGCTGTGGTTTACAGTGATTGTAAAGTCGCTAAGTGGCTGTTCTGAAAAATCACTGTAAATTACAGCTTCACTGAGCTTATTACATTTACACAGCAGTTACCACATACACCAGACAAAGTTTCATAAAATAAACACACAGAAACAAAAATGTAATAATTTATTAATAACAAATGATATTTCTACCGCCAAGAAAAATGTCTTCAGTAGTGTTGAGCAGAAAGCTTCCCTTCAATCAGCAATACATAGGCTATGTGTTAATTCTAAGAATGGGCTTGCATTCTCCTGGAGACTGGTCTTACTATGCTACCTTGAAAGAACAAACTCAGATGGACGTGAGGACATGGAATGCATCTTTATGAGAAGTGAGATGTGCTGTGATCGTGTTGCTCTGTTCCAGCACATTATAAGCACCAATGCACGATAAACACATAACTTTGCAAACATAAGTCATGAAAACGTAACTTACGTAATTTTTTTTACGAATTATATAGTATTTTATATCTTTTTATCTTACTGTGTGTGTTTGTGTAAATGAGCATGTATATTTAATGTTATCTGCAGTGTTGGGGAAAGTTACTTTTCAAAAGTAATACATTCCCATGTTACAAAAACAGCATCTTATAAACATTGCCAAGCTACGAAACATGTTACCTGTTTCTGATGCAGAAAAGCTAGTTCATGCATTCATGACCTCTAGACTGGACTATTGTAATGCACTGCTAGGTGGTTGTCATGCATCTTCAATAAACAAGCTACAGGTAGTCCAAAATGCAGCGGCTAGAGTCCTTACCAGGTCAAGAAAATACGCCTCTGCTTCACTTACTTTTCTCAACATGGTGACAGGAGAGCTGTCAGTCAATATATAAGAAAACAAAGTAACTAGTGTTACTTATTTGAAAAATAAACTCAGATATTTTCTTGTAAATTAAAAAGTAATCCATACTTGATAAAAGTAATCTGATTACGTAACTTACATTACTTGTAATGCGTCACCCCCAACACTGGTTATCTGTGCTTTGTCAATGTTAAGATTCTTTTAAATATGCCAGTAAAAGTACTGCAGGATTTCTCTAGGTCCCTATCACTTAAAATCATACCACACAAACGGCAAATGTTTACTTTCATGAGCCGTTACGTATTTGCAAGCTTGCAGTTGGAAGTTTGAAGCTAGAAATTTACAGCTTTCCATATGTCGTCCGCCCGCAGTGGCTTTTGGGAACCATTCATTAGTCTGCATTTGATGCATCTTCAATATCAAGAACACATCCTGGTACTTTCATGCATTCTCTGTATTTGCCTATAAGAGCGCAGGGAGACGGACTCTATTTCATCATATGAGGTGCTTCATGGGAGTGGGCGTTCCGTGCAAGCTCTTTAGCGTGATTAGCTGGCTACAACTCTCTGATTAGTGGAATTTTCTGCACAGCATCATGGGTAATGTAGTTTTTCCACTACAAATTCAGCTGTAAAAACATGATTATTTTGAAATAAGTTGAAATAATGTTAACAGATAGATTCAGCAAAACCATATAACATTGAATAACTTCAGAGCTCACAGTCTTTGAAAGTTTATAAGTTATCATTAAAAATCAGTTTCCCTATGGAGAAAATGAGTAAAGTTTTTACCTCCAGAACCTGTCCTTTGTACGGAGCCCCTAAAGGGACATGGTGGCGGAAAAAAATCAGATTGAGGAACGCAAAAGTTTTGCGAGGGAACGCAAATATCTTTGCGAGAGAACGCAAAAGTTTTGCGAGGGAACGCAAAAGTTTTGCGAGAGAACGCAAAAAAAAATTTCCTCCCACCCCTAATTTTTTTTCCGCCACCATGTCCCTTTAGGGGCTCCGTACCTTTGCAATCAATAGGGTATTTTACAATGGCTTTGAGCGCATTTCAGCCAATCATAATCAAGGGCTGTAACGGTCTGTTTTATAATAGGCCTTTAATAGAAGACCACACAATGTATTAAGACACAGGGGTGTAAACTACTTTTGAACTCATTCATTTGTGTAAATTCAGTCATTATTTTATCTCGTGGACTATGTATCTATGATCCCTCTTATTTGGCTAAAATTATTAACATCTTGCACATTCTGCAAGGTGAATGTAAACTTTGAGCAGAACTGCATTTTCCTGTTCATTATTGTAAAGCTGATTTGAAACAATCTGTATTGTATGAAATGCTGTATAAATAGATGTGACTTGACTGGAATGAATGACCTTCATATCCGTTGCTTTGCTCTCTATTTCTCATCGCTGATGATGAACATTTGGTAGCTGGCAATGTTTCATTACAAGCACCTGGCGCCTAGCAGACTGATGCTGTATCGAGGGACGGCAGCCCACATCATGGGGGAGACAGCAGCGGCTTCTAGGGCTAATAGGTGTTACAAGAAAGATTAAACCTGCCTCTGAAGTTTCAGCCTCACAAAAACAACCTCTTCATAACCAGATGCTGCCTTTCTCTAGTCCCGCGGGGCTTTGAAGTGAAGGGGACCATTAGAGATTCAAAACAAACGAGACATCAGGAGCTCAGGAATTCTGATACATGTCAAACAGTAATGGGCCAAACTAAAAATAGCATCTGGAGTGATGTGATAGACTGCCTTTGTTAATTTAGGAAGAGCAGATATGATTTTTGAATTGAAATATTGTCACTTAATGACTTCGGACTTGACAGAGAAAGATAAATACTTAAATACTAGACTTAATGACTTCGGACTTGACAGAGAAAGATAAATACTTAAATACTAAGCCGTTTTTATGATATCTTCTGAAGACACAGTGATTGTTTTTGACTGAACAGAGCGTCTGTGTCCTATGCGGCCACACGTCTCCCTGGCTGAGATATCATTTCATGATTAAGGTTAAAAGCATGTGCCATTGGGATAGTAACTGCAGGGCTTCTGATTAATTACACCTAAATCTGTACAGCCGTGCCGTTACTACATTTCTATCTGTGCTCCCAGTGAACTCTCTCATACAATACAATCAGTTTACAGATTTCGATGGATTGTTTGGTCCTAATTCTTCCTCTACCTCTCCAAACTGTGTTGCCATTGCCTAAGTTCCCTGTGGTGCTAGCCTAAGTTGTAGGTTTAGCTGGGTAACAGCTCAGGGATGCCACATCACTGTGATATTGAAATATTTGTCCCTGGAGGATTTGCTACCAAAACTTAAATTGCATGCATGCGCTCTTGCGTCTGTCTGCTGCGGATCCATTGCAAGTGATGCAAAGATTGTGAGCTGCTCTCTGAAGGCAATACATGTGATGATATGCAGCTATGAGATACGTTCTGTACTGTAGTAGTGTGTAGGAAATTAAACATCATTATAAGTGGTTAGGATAGATAGGTTAGATACAGAGCTGGGTAGATTCCTTACAAATTGTAGTCTGTTATTGATTACAGATTACATGATGAAAACTGTAGTTAGTAACTTGGTTACTCATTTTAGTTAATGTATTATGACAACTTTTTAAATAACTTTTTTAAATCAAACTTGTTTTAAAGTTACCATTAAACTTAGCATTAAAAAAAAAAAAACTATTTGTTGATATCAACATAAAATGCATTAAACATCACATTAGTGAGTTGATAAAAAGCCAATCATTAAATCACAAAAGTTCAAGTACTAGATGTAAACTATACTCTTAAACTACATAAACTATACTCCAGACCACCTTTTCTAGGTGTGGTGTGCTGATGCAAACCCAAAAAAACAAACGGAAATCGAATGTTAAATGGTCCGCACCAAAACCTGTAGTGTGAATACAATACGCCTTATGGCAGTGGTCTCAAGAGCTGTGGCCCTCCAGGAACTGAGTTTGAGACCACCGCCTTATGGTATAACATGCGTCTTAATCAAATCTCAGTACAAGTGTGAACATTAAAACATTTTTATTTGGATGAAGGCAAACATAATTTGGAGGCTGAAACGCATGTGACCACAGTGTACTGATATAGAGATGTTATTGGTCCTGGGGGTTTTCCAGAAAGTACATTCACAGATAAGTAAACAGATAACCTCAACTTTCGGTTCTAAAAACAGAGATAACTTTCAGGGCCATAGCAACTTATTTTCTGAGCATAACCTGAACCGGAGCAGCTTATGTTGCAGAGTATTGAGCACATGTGTGCCTTACTGATGAGGCTCCAGTGGGTGTGACAAATTTTGCACAGTAGATATTATTTAGTTATAAATATATTTAATTATTTAATTCTATATTATATAATTAAAATTATTAGACACTATTTTAGCAAAGCAATTATTATTTTATTTTACTCTTTTTTTATTATTTTATTTTATTATTTTATTGTCATCTCACACAGCATGAATCTGCATTCAAAATTGTTTATTTTTTTTCTTCCCCACATTGGTACATTTTGAACTTATACAGCCATATTATCTTTGCAGGCACAGTGTTTGTATCGATCTATCTATCTATCTATCTATCTATCTAATGTGTTTACTTGTTTATGGGTGGGGGACATTTATTAATGTCTTGTTATCTTAATTTTATGTTGTTATTATTATAATATTTTTTTATTATTTTTATTATGATTATTATTTTAATCTTTCATGCAACTTATACACTATATACCTATGCACTATGTACTCAGCCGTGTAGTATATGAATTATATAAGGTTATTTTGTCATCCATAATGGAAGTCTGACATTCCACACTCGTTTTTTTTTTTTTTTCTCGGTTAAGTGCATCATCTGCGTATTTAAAGTGCACTTTTTCTTTTGGATTTAACACACTACTCACACTATTTATACTACAAAACTGCATAGAATAGTGCATAAGTATGCAAACTGGGATGCACCTTGTGTCAAGTTCGAATACTAGTCCACCCATGCATCTGGCATCATTCATAACTGCAGTCTGCGCTCAGAGTCCAAGTACCCCAACTCTATCAAACAATAAAATTCTTGTTCACAATAATATAAAAAAAACTGAGTAAAGAAGAAAAATAACTGCACAACCATCCAGTAGGTGGCTATATACACTAAGAAAGTAAATTGCCAAAAGAAAGAAAGGACAAAATAAAAAAGTTTAAGGTGTGCTTCTTAGCGTCTGCTTGGACCAAAAATTGGAACCATAAACAAGCTCAGAACTTCACAGATTATTCTAGGTATGACTGACCTCAACATGTAGTGACAGATTTCATGCAAATTCATGCAAATGTGTCATTTTCACTGTTTTTTTCCCCGTTTATTTTCTTTTTTATACCTTTTTTGCACTTTATCAACACACAGAAAGCTAAGGGAACTAAGGAGGAGGCTCAAGGAGGAGGATGGACACCCGGGAGGGGACCGGCAGACAGAGTCCAGGGAGGAGACGATGGAGGGAGGAGCCAGGGAGGAGACAGGAGGGGCTTGGAGCTGGAGGAGCCAAGCAGGACCTAGGCCACAGCCATGATGGCGACACACGGTGGAGCCGACGGAGGGAGGAGCCATGGAGGAGGAATGGCCGCTGACTCCAGGGGGCCGACCAACGGCGGCGGAGCAGGTGGTGGAGAAGCCCGAGGCAGAGAGCCAACGAGTCAGGGGGATGCCAAGGATCCGGGGGGCCAGGGTGGAGCCGAGGGCTCTGGTGACGGAGGTGGAGATCCGGAGAGGCGGAGCCGGAGGGATGAGGGAGCCCGGTGGAGCTGGTGGATCGACGGGTGATGGTGGAGGTGAGGGAGCTAGGAGCCGAGGTGGAGCCGCTGGGTCTACGGACCGAGGCAGAGTCCGGACCTCGGAGGCTAGAGGCGGAGATGAGATGTATTATCAGCTCACCCTCAGCCGCAGTGCAGTGGGCGGAGCTCCACTCCGCGCTCTCACCGTCTACGGCTTTCTCCCTCTCGATGGGCGTTGCAGCCGGCTCATGCACCTGGTCTGACGGCTTGGTCTCTACTTCCGGGGCGATCCTCCACTCAGTTGCTCGGCATCGTGCTGGCTCGTAGATCGCGGCGGGAATTGGCTCTCCGTCATCGGTGGGCTCGGGCTTTAGCTCCACACAGCGGGGAGATGGTGGGCTGGGCTCTGGGTCCGGAGTGGATCTGACACACGTAAGCAGATGTAAATGCCAATTTCTCAGCTGATCACATGAAACAGAATCACCCTAGACAGGAAACATTAGCAGCTATAAACAGGGCCAAGGCTCATTCAGAGTAATACTTAAATTCTGCTCTTGTGTCTATCCGTTGGAAAAGATGCACCTTTAATGCAGTTGAGACGAGGTGTGCCCCTGCAGCACTTGGATTAATTATACAGTGAGGAACCAGCATTGTGCTCTCATATTGCATAAATCCCTGCATTAATTACGGCCTATACGTTTCTTAGGCATCGATCATTGGAGCTACTTTGTCGACTTGCTAATGAAAGCATGGAGTGGGTGTTCTGAAACGGCTCCCCGAGCACCTCACACCACTAATTCATTACCAACAGCAGCCCAGCATTACCAAATGTATGCGCTGCAGTTAGAGGCGACACATTGAGACAGAAGGTCTTTAGAGCAGCACGAAATCTTTGAAAAGACTCACAGCTAAGAATCTGAGGGCCGAGCTCAAAGCTCGAATGCACCTGAGAGCTGTTTGGACACCTAATTGGATCAAAATTCTTGATCAAATGAATAAATCATTCAGCGCTTATCGAATGCTAGATATCAATGCTGCAAGAAAGCAAATGTCAGCTGTATGTGTTGATTTAGCATGTGGAATATGGCGAACACATGCTTCTGATGGCTCAGATGGTAATGTTTGCATTGTGTGGTGAAGCTAATATTCGCAGATATTTGCATACATATCTGCTAGGCCTTGTGATGTCTATGGTGTAATGCAGGGAGTAACTCTGTGAGCTCCAAAATCCTCAAAAGAGAGCAGTGCAAAAACCCATGATAATCTAGTAACACAGAGCTTTAAAAAGCAGGGATACAGTATAGCTGTAACCTACATTGTTTTCACAACCCCGACCAGGGTTCATCAAAACTCTCCACAATCAATTAATGGATTTTTTTCCCTCTGGTGCGATTCAGTCATGTTTGACAGAAAAAAATTACGCTTTGTTTTTTTTAGAATTTTACTTCATTAGAATGGTACAAAACTTTGGTAAAAGTTTTAGCACTTACAATGTGAACATACACACACACAATTCATGATTCGAAAAGGTTAAATAGTCCTGAAAAAAAGTCACACTTGTACTGTTCACAATCAAATATAACCACAGGGAATGAAAGAGAAGTGAATTTCATCTAGTCGAAACGTTTGTTATACTGCGCCCAACACAAAATCTTACTGAAAGCTCATTTTTTAAAATCAACCTCAAATTTATAACACAACCTGTTTATATTTGTCTTTGATTTTCATGCAGTGTTACAGCAAAATACGTTTTGGGAAATATATATGTAGTGGACAGCACATTCCAGGGCCCAGTTTATGGAGGGGCCCCTCTCTGACCACAATAGTGGACAAAGGTTTACTACGTTTTGATTGTATCTTGTTGGACTAACATAAGCAAACTGTCCAGCGCCATCAGATAAAGATGCTAGGACAACAGCCAGACACCTGTTAGAGGGCAAGAAGAAGACCTCTAGTACCAAGCCCAGGAAGGACAGGACTTCTCATTGGTCAAAATGCACTTCACCCACCTAGAGACTGATTCCTAAGGTTTGGCCTGTGACCGCCATAAAAATTCCTTAGGACCTCCAGGATACAGCAGCAGTGGGTGAAAGAAAGAGACATCACAGAGATCCATCCAAATCCATTCATAACTGTTTTCAAACCTTAAAACTGATGCAAACTACAACACACCCTTTTTATACTTATTCAGAGAAATAAGTATTCTCAGTGACAGCGATGTGTAGAGCAACATCTTACGCAAACTCGGCTGTTAATGGACAAATGAATGCATGCATGACAGTTCAATCTTTTTCCATCATGTTTAGACTTAATGTGTTTGTAACGTTGCCAAACTATCCAAATCCATTCATAACTGTTTTCAAACCTTAAAACCGACGCAAACTACAACACACCCTTTTTATACTTATTCAGAGAAATAAGTATTCTCAGTGACAGCGATGTGTAGAGCAACATCTTACGCAAACTCGGCTGTTAATGGACAAATGAATGCATGCATGACAGTTCAATCTTTTTCCATCATGTTTAGACTTAATGTGTTTGTAACGTTGCCAAACTTATTCTGGTTGTGGTTTGGAAAGTGAGAAATGCACCGGTAAAACTTTAGTTCACTTTTCTAACTTTGTGACTGGGACATGAATTTACATTTTTTATTTAAAAAAAAAAACACTTTGAGGACTTTGCCTCCTCATTTCAGAAAACCACTGACTTCAAGGTACTTTCTTCTGCGTGTTCCAGACTGAGGACCTTCTGCACTTACTTCAGGGCCTCATTTGGGTGATTTGCAAGTTTTAGGACCCTTTGGTGCTCCAGGAGATCAGCATCTCACAGTGATTCGTGTTTAAGGCTGTTGAAACAGATTCTTGCTCTTTTCCAGCCAGTGGAAGAAGTCAAAGCCACCGGACTGCTCACTCAACCACAGAGAACATAAATATCACTTATCAAACCTCTTCCAGAGACTGTGGCATCATTGCAAATTATCAGTATATGATTAGCTAATTTACATTAGATGTTATATAGCTGATCAGATAAGAACAAATGATCTTTCATTTATTTGTTTGAGGCATAATAAGGTTCTTCACCTTAGTAGTTTCAGTTTATCTTTTCATAAGATAACGTAACTCTGCCATAGCAACACCCAACTGAATCACTTACATTTTATGCATCTTATGCACTTTATTCCTTTTTTCATTCATGGTATTCATTTTGTAGTTGTTGATTACTCTTGTCTATCTTTTCTTAATAAAATGTATTTTATTACACTTGTGTTGATAATACAGTAAGTGGTTCTACAGTTTAGATATCCCACCAATCTTTCTTATCTGATGTACTCATAAAGGCACCTTAAATGACATGGGATCCAAAAATCACAATGTCATCAGTGATGTGAGTAACCCATCACTATACTATTTCGCCTCCCTATAGGTGGGTGAAAGCAAAATCACTACATATATTTCTCATATAATTTAAAAATAGTATTTTTGTGCATTTATCAATAAATATAAATATACATTTTTTTTTTTTTTTTACATTTTTCAATTCAATAATCTGCTACGTTTTTTTTCTTTAAAAAGAGACCAAACTTAAGTCCGTGCATTCAAGATTTTTGTCAGTTTAAAGGGATACTCCACCCCAAAATGAAAATTTTGTCATTAATCACTTACCCCCATGTCGTTCCAAACCCCTAAAAGCTTCCTTCGTCTTCGGAACACAATTTAAGATATTTTGGATGAAAACCGGGAGGCTTGTGACTGTCCCATTGACTGCCAAGTAAATTACACTGTCAAGGTCCAGAAAAGTATGAAAGACATCGTCAGAATAGTCCATCTGCCATCAGTGGTTCAATCTGAATTTTATGGAGCGACGAGAATACTTTTTGCACGCGAAGAAAACGTCTCGGTTACGTATGTAACCCTCGTTCCCTGAAGGAGGGAACGGAGACGTCACGTCGGTGACCGACGAATTCGGATCTCAATTCGTCAGTCACTGACGTGACTCGGAGTGACCAACTGTTTGTAAAAATCGACGCGTTAAAGGCGGGGCATAGAGGAGAAACAATAATGTACCGTATGTGGAAAATAATGTGTTTTTTTAACCTTAAACCGCATAAACACATTTCATTACACCAAATACACCAAATAATGTTCTTTTTAGCAACATCATATGACCCCTTTGAATATTTTATCTGTGTACACATACGCCAGTAAGGGAAATTCTGGGTCATTGTGTTGCCTTTTAGTCAGCATCTCATGTCATTACTTTTTAAGGTGCTGTCAGGTTCAAGCCAGTTCAGGTTTGAAAAATGTGTCTCATTCTGCTCCATTGCGTGCTGCGCCGTCCAGCTTTATTAAATGCAAGAATGTGTCCTGTGTGAATAGCTTCTTAATTAAACAGCCATGGCTAATACTGGACTTTTTAAATTTTATTTTATTTTTTTATGTGAAAATTCTCAGTGTTGAACAAAAGGATTGTGATGAAAATAAAGGCACGAAGAAGAATCTTTTTTACAGGTTTATGGGTTGGGTAAGGGTTTGGGCTTTATGAACAGCTGTAGGTTTCATTACCTGTAGCGTTTCTTACGACTTCAGAATCTCATTTAAATTATTACGACTTCATCATGAGACTGGGTTGCCAAAAATGAGTCCCCTGAGAAAAAGATCACCAATCTATCAAAGATCACCTCTGATCTACATGGCACGGAAACGCATTTGCAGCACACATACATACATACATACATACTCACTTACTTACTTATGCAGCAGTTATTCTTTCTATGCAAATGAGGTGCATTATATAAGGCAGCAGATTCAAAAAGGTCAGTGCAATTTGACTAGCTTGTGGTTAGTGGTATATTGAAAGATTCGTATGTACATTTTATAGCGACTGCAGCAGTAACGGTAGCATTTG
Source organism: Sinocyclocheilus rhinocerous (assembly GCF_001515625.1). Lineage (NCBI taxonomy): Eukaryota > Metazoa > Chordata > Actinopteri > Cypriniformes > Cyprinidae > Sinocyclocheilus > Sinocyclocheilus rhinocerous. Next base: position 606,030 of record NW_015635025.1, on the reverse strand, counting down.
TTTCCCTGCGCAAACTGCGATCAACAATTTTGTCGGCATGTTTGCAGCATTACCCGATTAGCATAATTCCTTTAGCAAATCATGAGCAAATAGACATATAGACATATCATGGCGCAATTTATTTGAACCCTACCTATTGCATACATATCAGGCATGCACAATTCAATGCACACAACACATGTTCAGTGTAGCCCATGGGGTGCAGATATTCAAAAGAAGATTCATCTCAATCACTTTGCATCACCCATAAATATTCAAATAAACTCCACATTTGTGTATCTGCCCACCACTGTCACACAATCGCTCCCAGCTGCGGAGCTGGATTTAGACTGAGTGCTTTGAAGGGACAAAGATGAGATGAATACAGAGCTTTACCTGAACCACTGTGCTCAGTGCTATTGTTGCAGGCACAATTAGATTAAGAGAAGCCATGGGAGGCGCCACTGAATTCATAGGGTAATGGTTTTGTGTAGCGCCACTCTCTATACGCTGTAGTCATCTATCACAGATAGCAGACGTCTCTGGATGTACACAGGTCTGGGACGGGACCAGCCTTTCAGTCAGCGCGTCTTTGACCTATCGACCTGCAATTCATCTCCAAAAACACGCGTGTTTAATATATGTGACACCTAATTACATTCACAGCTGATTGCCAATTAATCTCTGCCCCTAGTGAACCCCCAGGCTCAACACAAGAGCCATTTCACCGATGAAAATCACTCGCAATTATTTGTATCTTGACCACAGAAGAAATTATCTTCTTCTTGTGCATTTCTTGGAGTGTTTCAACTATATTATCTGTCTCTGAATAGCTTTCTCTGAGATTTTCTGGCAAATTGCATTGTGGTACAGAGTAAATTGTAACGTTGTTTTTAAGAATATAGAGTTGTGAGTCTCAGCCGTATGATTCCCACATTAAACTTACGGAAAGCTCAGAAATATATGCAATTATGTAACTGTAAATTAAAATATTGCATTATTATATTCATTTAGTAAGCAGAAATCTGAAATTTACCTTGACATATTAGAGGAAGATGCTGATAACTCGACTGAATTGATGCTTGAAGAACGCGCTTCCAGCAGTCATGATTATCAGCAGTTGCCGGTTAAAGTTTTCTATACACAGTTTGATTTGACGAGAGTCATGAGACTGATTACTCTCTCTATCCAATCACATTAATGGATGAAAATAAATTTAAAACAACCATATAACGACCACAAACGGAGGGAAAATAGCGGAGAGTAAAAGTACAGATACATCACTTAAAATGTAATCCAGTAAAAGTACACAATTTTAAACTACTCAAAAAAGTAACATTTCTGATAAAAAACTACTTAATTACAGTAATGTGAGTATTTGTAATTCATTACTTCACACCCCTGTTATAAGCATGCCTATTACTAGCATATTGGCTGTTTATTAGTAGTTATAAAGCACATATTAATACCTTATTCTGCATGACCATATTTTAGATCCCTTAATCCACACCATATCTAAACTTAACAACGACCTAACTAACTATTTATAAGCAGCAAATTAGGAGTTTGTTCAGGGAAAACTCTTAGTTGATAGTGAATATGTGTTCCTTATTATAAACTGTTACTGATGCATGATATAACATTTTATTCATATCCTCATAGCAACGATGCCAGACAAGTTAAAGGGATAGTTCACCCAAAAACGAAAAGTCTGTCATCATTTACTTATCCTCAATTTGCTGGTACCCTTTGACTTCCATATTATTATTATTACTATTTTTATTTATTTTTTCATACTATGGAAGTCAGTGGCTACAGTGATTTGTTACCAACATTCTTTAAAATATCTTCTTTTGTGTTCAGATACAGGTTCGGAACAACATAAATGATGACAGAATTTTCCATTTTGGGTGAACTGTCCCTTTAAATGTCAATGTTCAAATGACTAAACTTAAGTATGATCAACTTGCAAAGTGTACAATTTTAGCAAAAGATTTCCTAAAATTTTTAAACACGCCCTGGACTCATTAAACCCACTGACTTCCACTTAACACTTAATTAGTACTGTGTTAATTAGTGGTTAATTACTCAGTAAATAATCAGCAATGTAAGACGGTTGTGTTGTGAGAGTTAGATCCACACTATGGGATTTCATCTTAATGACCTCAGTTCCCTCTTCTTATTATTCACTGCTCGGGGCAGCGCAATATCCCTCGTCTCACAAGCTTAAACACTGTCCTGATACCACTTTCATCGTTACTACTCATTTGAGCAGAACCTGCAGTTTAACCAAACTTATGATGCTTTTATTCCTCTAGTGTTTTTAGTGTTACATGTCTACTCTTGCGATGTGACTGGCAGGAACACATGAACATGCTGCTCCTATACACTGTAAAAAATGACCGTGAATTTAACGGTAAAAGACTGTAAAAATGCTACAGTAAAATCCTGTTAAATGGTTAACGGTAAATTCCCCTACTATATACGGTGAAAAACTGTATTGGACATTACATGTATTGGACATTAATTTTACGGTAGTATTCTGTTTTTGGAAGTGAAAAAGGCTGTATTACTTCAATAGGTTGGTATATAATAAAATTTTATCAGTTAATGAAATTACGGTATTTAACTGTAAATTTAAGTTAAAACCGTAAAACCTAAAACGTTGCTACCGTATTTTTTACGGTAAAATTCCGGCAACCACAACTGCCGGTTTTCTACCGTAAATTTTACGGATTTTTTTTACAGTGTAGACTTTAGTTTGGATCTCAGATTTCTTCATATAGAGTGCAGCAGCTCTGGAAGTAAAAATCCCATTTATATTTTTCTCATAGAGAAATAGATTTTTCTTTTTTTTAACTATAACGTATAAACCTTTCACAGTGAATACTGAAGAGATATTAACCAATCAGGGAAGTCACCGTTACCATGGAAATGAGAGCCAGTCCAGACGCTCCCATGAAGTACAGTGAAAGACAGAATCCAGTCAATAATCTCTGACACTCTCAAACGGCTCACTTAGTTAAAACAATTATTCCGCAAGATCAAGGTTTCCTTAAAGATATAGATGAATGTTGTGAATTTTGAATGAATTTTGTTGTGAGTTTTGAAAGATTACATCAAGATTCTGTATAAAAAAATTGTGCTTCATAAAAGACATTATGAACAGTTTTGTAATATTGTTCCTTTTTTTTGTGATTTTCAGACACATTTATTAGAGCTGGTTCGTGGCTTGAAATTCTTTTCTTTTTTTTTACCCATAGGGAGAAAATGAATGGGAATGATACTTGTAAAGATGTGGGCACTCACTCTGTTTCACTTCCGTTTGCACAACAGCAGTGTTGCCAGAATGTATATGAATATATATAATATATGATATATATAATAAATTACAATAATATATATTATATATATAATAAATTACATTTGGCCTGTGGGGAAAAAGATGACATACAAAACTACCACACATTATTTTGTCTAACATAAATTAAATTGAACACTTAAACTGAATTATTTATAAAAATTAAAGAGGGCGATTAAAACCAACATACGAAGCCACAGCTAGAGAAAGCAAACATTTATGTAATCAGCATTTTTCTTAAAACCTCATAAGTAAAGTGACAGAGTAAGAAAGTAAACAAATGTTCTCTAGAAATAATCAAAGATACTGACTGTTGTATTGTACATGTATGTATGTTTGTAGCAGTTTAATGTGGAAAAGTTTGGACTTCTACAAGTTGTCATTATCGGTCATTTTCATTTCACTATGTAATTCGATGACATTTCAAAACACTTTACACAGACCTTTGGTGATCCTAATCCTGATGTGTCTGATTCTTTCCTGCTTTAAAAGCTTGTCTATGTGGGTTGTAAAGACACAACTAGGTGCTTTCATTTTCCCAGATAATGTCAGCTCTAGCACAGAATGTGAGTCATGCTTCAAAGTTGTAATTTAAAGCTGTAATGTAGCGAACAGTCTTTAAGGTTTCACGGCAGGATTGATTGTTCTCTGAGGGGGCCGGCGGGCATGGATTTTTTTAAATCTTATTTTCGAAGGCTCTTCTCTTCTCAAACTAAACTAAGATTCTAATGCTCTAAAGGTCTCAAGCTAAAAAAAAAAGTCTAAATAGTGTAATATATGAATTTGATCAATTAGTATATGCTTTAAAATACATTATTTACAAAGATTTGAACATCAGCACACAAATCATATGGACAACTTTTATTGTCATATTTAAAAAAGCTCTTCAAAAAAGTGTTGTTTTGTTTTCCACGAGAAAATATCACCATACGGGTTTGAAACGGCATGAACATGGAAATTCATTTGAATGGTTTGAACTATTTCTGTAGGCCATCAATTAGGAAATTGCCATGAAGGTGTAATATATGTAATATGTAAACTATATTATCCCCAGTTCTAATTTGCCCAATGCAACTGTATGGCATGGAAATATAAAGATATTATAAACATTAACATCATTACTTTTTGTAAGGCTGCTTTGAAAAAAATGCATATTGTGAAAATCATTATACACATTTTCGGCATGTCTAGAACAATTCTTACAAGTATAACACGACGTAGCTGGGCGCCACGGACAGACGCCGAACGGTGCCGCCGGTGTGCCACCACTCATAGAAAATAATGTAACGTTATTTGAATTTTAAAGACGTGGCGCGACGTGACGCTGCGCTTCTCGTCCGGTGTGCGACCGCCTGAAACGCAGTTTTTTTTCACCTCTGTGCCCAAACGTCTTTGTTTGGGCTTCCGAAAGCGGATGATGTCAGGAAACAGTGGTTGCAATTTATTTTTTAACTCTGTTCCTGAGCATTATAACCCCAACCAGAACTAATCGAGCCGTTTGTGCCAGCCTGGGGAGAAAGGTATTGTAATAATGTAAATTATGTGAAAAATAATGCGTTTTTCGAACCACCCAAGCATGAGAGCATGTTCTAGTACACCCCCAAAACAAAATCAAGACTTTGTAAAAGAGCATAATAGGACCCCTTTAAGAAAATTGTACTGGCCATGAAACTGTATGTGCATTATTATATTAAAAAAACCAGTCAAAACAAATTGGGAAAACATCTAATTGCATCATCATTATTTTTGTTCAATCAACTTACAAAAAATCATAAATCATGTATATTTGGTGCTTGCTGAGTGTTAATTTTAGGCCCTGGATATGCAAATAAAACTAACTTGACTTTAGTTGAAGGTAACAAGACAAGCATAGTGCTCAATCCAACTGAACGTATGAGTGTATTTGCACACTTTTCATATAGTAAAGAAGAGTGTCCTTTCATCTGAAAACATCGCAGAGCACTGGGCCGATATGGACTGTAAACACTGACAGACGGCAGCCAGATTCACACATGTGGCTCTTAAAGCCATAGTTCACCCAAAAATCATCATTCTTTAATCCTCATTTTGCAACTCAATGACTTTTTTCATCTACAGCATGCACACACACACACACACACACACACACAAAATGCTCTTCTTTTCATGCATCTACAGTGAATTAAACAGTTAAAATTAGTAATTTTGTGCACTACAGTCATAAGAAGCTTTGTGGGAGACAATTTAAAAGGTGAAAAAGAAGTATTAGGTATAATCAATACATTTTGAATAATTTAATGCTATTGTGTGAATAATCATGGGATCAATAAAAAAGTAACTGATTATGGTATTTTAAACGGAATCTGATTATATAATCCAGATTACGTGTAATCAGTTACTGTGTTACCCAGCACTGATTACATTCATGAGAGTCTGTGAGAGAGGTATCAATGTCCAACTGGTAAAACTAACCATCGATTGAGTCCTTTCAATAAATCTGTTTATTCAGCTCACTAAGCCAGTCTAGATGATTTGTCACTTGATGACTCAATAATCCAGATGCAGATCACTGGATGGAAAAGAACAGATTGGAAGAGCATGCACTCTGGTCGTAAGCAGTATTTCATGATATTTCAGTGGTCTTTATGCATCATTTGTGATGCATACCTTTTATGACGACTGTTCACTGTAGTTGTATGGACACCATCAGTAATGCATATTTCTCTTGTGTTTCATAGAAGTCATTTGGGTTGGAATGACATGAGCGACTAAATGACAGAATGTTTAGGCTGAACTAGTCAGAAAACAGACTGTGCTGTAAAAATGATGCAAACAGTAAAGCACCAAATAAATGGAAATGCATGCAGGCGGCTAGCATGAGCTCCCATTCGGCATTATGCATGCTTTATGCAATGTCATGCAATGCTTTCCCCAGTGGTCCAGGGAATTTTTTGTGCCTCCCAATACAAACACAAAATGGCAGCGCTGGAAAAGGTTGGTGCAATCAATCAAGTCAGTCCTCGAGTCAGCCTCACCGCACACCACACACATCTGATTTTCCGTCTCCAAGATGGAGGCGGTGCAGAAATCTTGAGTATTTATGAGCAGATGTCAAGTTTCGATGGCAAGCATCAGGTATACAACTGAACGTTATTAACACTCCTGCTTCATCTTATTCACGCAAACCTATCATTTATTTTCATGCTGCCTCCAGTATGAGCTCAACGTATAGCTAACATGTATGGTGCTCACGTGACTGTGTGTCTGTTGTCATTTGCTTAATGTCATTACTCTAATTGGTGTACTCAGCGAAATGAAGGGCCAGCAGTAAATGGTGCTTGCATGCTTTGAGCTGAACATTTGCCCGCTGGAATACATGAACTTTATCAGCACTTCTGTTTTTAGACCCAGAGCTCACAGTGATACGGTTTTCACACACACACACACACACACACACACACACAAAAAAGGTATTTTTAAACATGTATCTATTGAGCAGATTCAAAACAGACAACATAGAATTTTTCTCATTAGTATTTGTATATATTTCAAGCCAAGTGTGTTTCTACCACACATTTACTCACGTTTGCACAAACAATAAAACATACAATACTGACGTAATGACAACATCTAAATAAGCAACAAGGTACTCGAGGCGTGCTGTATTGTGAATAAGTCACGGCTTAAGGCTGTTGTTAGGCACAACGCGAAGCAGAGTCACTGCAACCCCTTCAGCCGTGACTTATTCACAATACAGCACGCCTCGGTTCTGTATTGTGAATACCCGAAGCGGAGTGCCTGCTCCCCCTTTAGCCGTGACTTATTCACAATACAGCACGCCTCGAGTACCTTATAAAATGGTTACCAAACAACACTAATATTAAAACCAAAAATGTATATATTGATATGTTACTTTTTTGGAAGTAAATTCATTAAATCCTACCCTTCCACTAAAAATAATCCCTGACAGTGACAGTAAATGGCAAGCGAATATTCCTGTAACATGCCTCATATTCCCTGCTAGCATACGTACATCACAGAGACGTCTATTTTAAGTGCGTGTTTACATCTGGAAGACGTATTTTGTAGAGGGTTTGCTCAACTGCAGTACGTCTCAGGACGATTCCTGTCAGATATCAAATAGACGTTTAGAAGATGTCTTTAAGATGTTTATGACTTAGAATGTATGTAAAACTGATATCTTAAAGACGTCTATCAGATGTTTGTACACATCAGATGCTTTCCAGATGAAGCGATCTTTAACAGACTTCTTGCAGATGTACGTGTGCTTTAACTAGCTCAAATAAAAACAGAGAGTAGGCACTGTTCTCATCCGCTGCATCATTTATTTTATTTTTATTATTTTTTAACACATATATGATATTTTTTCACACACATACTGTACATCTGCTTATCTCTCAGCATGAGAAAACGTCTGTTTCTCCCACAAGAAAAGAGTTTCTTTGACAGCACAAAGGGCCTGGCCTCAAAATTAATGACTTGTCATGTAATATTTATTTTGTTTGCTGTCGGATATAAAATTAATTTTCTCAGTGTACTGTGACTCACAAATAATCTTTAAAAAAAAACAACAACAAAAAGTAACATAAAATGATCATAAATGTAATCTGTTTTATTGGTGTGCTGTAATTCAAATTTTCAGAATCCAAAAGATTGCTTTTTGCGAGGAACGGATTAAATATAATCCTTTATTAACAATCTCCATCCTCAGTAATCATCAAATCTCACACTTACAGTTTCACAATTTGCCACCTCAAGAAGCTTTGCCAGTGAGGTCAGAAAAATATATATTTAATTCAAGAAATATTCTCTACAAGTCTTATTCTATTTGACAGTTCTGCTTCTCATGTAAATTTATATGAAAATAAGATTACTGAGATTTTTTAATGAGATATTTTGGTAACACTTTATTTTCTTTGTTGCACGTTACATGTTCTAACTGTAGTGATAACAGAAAATTATGTATAATTACATGCAACTAAACCAAACCCTATTCCTATCCTTAACCCTGTAGTAAAGTACATGTTGTTAATTAATATTACTTAGTACATAATTACACTGTAACAAAGACACCTTCAAATAAAGTATAAGATGTGTTTTGAATGATTTTTGTGTTACTGTAAATAGGATCAGTTGGGATGCTCGAACAAATGTTTTGAGTGTGTTAAAAAAGTGTTACACTTTTCATGGAAATCCATCTTTAATGGCCAACTTATAGCTCTCAATGTCTATTAAGCTAAATGTTTGTTTTTTTTTGCAAATTTGCCTTAAAAATGTTTTTGGGTCACACTTAAATTTAAAGTCCAATTCTCGCTATTAGCAAACCATTAACTATGACTTTTGCCTCAATAAACTCATAATTTGCTGCTTATTAGTAGTTGTTAAGTTGAGGTATTAGGATCAGGGATGTACAATATGGTCATTGCGAGGAACGGATTAAATATAATCCTTTATTAACAATCTCCATCCTCAGTAATCATCAAATCTCACACTTACAGTTTCACAATTTGCCACCTCAAGAAGCTTTGCCAGTGAGGTCAGAAAAATATATATTTAATTCAAGAAATATTCTCTACAAGTCTTATTCTATTTGACAGTTCTGCTTCTCATGTAAATTTATATGAAAATAAGATTACTGAGATTTTTTAATGAGATATTTTGGTAACACTTTATTTTCTTTGTTGCACGTTACATGTTCTAACTGTAGTGATAACAGAAAATTATGTATAATTACATGCAACTAAACCAAACCCTATTCCTATCCTTAACCCTGTAGTAAAGTACATGTTGTTAATTAATATTACTTAGTACATAATTACACTGTAACAAAGACACCTTCAAATAAAGTATAAGATGTGTTTTGAATGATTTTTGTGTTACTGTAAATAGGATCAGTTGGGATGCTCGAACAAATGTTTTGAGTGTGTTAAAAAAGTGTTACACTTTTCATGGAAATCCATCTTTAATGGCCAACTTATAGCTCTCAATGTCTATTAAGCTAAATGTTTGTTTTTTTTTGCAAATTTGCCTTAAAAATGTTTTTGGGTCACACTTAAATTTAAAGTCCAATTCTCGCTATTAGCAAACCATTAACTATGACTTTTGCCTCAATAAACTCATAATTTGCTGCTTATTAGTAGTTGTTAAGTTGAGGTATTAGGATCAGGGATGTACAATATGGTCATGCAGAATATGTGCTTTATAAGTACTAATATACAGCCAATATGTTATTAATAGCTAATAAGCAAGTTTGAATTGGTCCCTATACTAAAGTGTTACCTGTTTTTGTAGCAGTTCCAAAGTCTTACATGGAGAGAAAGAGAGTGGACAGAGAAGAAATAAACATTGCTCTGAGTAAGGGGGGAAAAAAAAAACTCAGAAAGAGAAATCCATTAAATTCCTTTGAAATATTAAGTGAATATATCTATATGTTTTTTTTCTGCACATTCCTTTTCCATCTTTATTTTATTAAAAACCTATGAAAGATGTATCTAGTATTGGATTGTGTCTCAGTAAAAGGCATGGCGAGACTGAATCGTAATGTTGTCCCTATCAAACCTTCAACATTTATGTGTCTTTTCCAGGTTCACTCTTTGGGAAACAAGACATCTTGATTTAATATGTGACTAACACGGATTCAGATTTGTTTCATTAGGGTTTGATATTGTTAAAAGTGATCTTAAAATGTAATTATAGAGATGCATAAAATGTCCATGACTTGTATACTACACGTAGCATGTGTATGACTTTTTCATCAACAAGATTTCAGGTTAAAATTGAATGAATGTAGAAGGAAAATGTAAATAAACATTTTTGATTCTGTAACTGGTCATGATTTGGTCATCGGTTTTTAATGTTTTATATTTTAAATAGTTGCGCTGTGTGACAAGGGAATTTAAAATGAATGAATGTTGCTTAAATGTTGTTGTTTTATAGCAGTATAGCATATCTGTTACGGAGAGCGCTTCTGTTACTCTCTATCTCAGAGTCAGTATTATTGGATCGTCTACAGTAGTTTCTCATTTGGAGGACTCTTTAGTGCTTGAGCACGATGTTAACCTGAGGACACACTCCGGATCACCACCTCATTCCTCAGCTGGGTTTTCTAAAATGGAAAGTTACTGCCTAGAAGAGTGGAAGTATTTTATGACTGAATTTAAAACACAGATTTTAAGTTAATCATTTCAGGGTTATTCTCCAAAAACTGCATATATATGACAAATGATTTGTGTACATAGAATCATTTACTCACATGAAGCAGTGGCCAAAAGTGATATCTGGAGGGGACATTTGCACAATATTTGCTTTTAACTCTTTCCCAGCCATTGGCTGAATTTTCCGGCTTTCTGTGTTTTCACTGTTATATGGCTATTACACATCATCTGAAAGAGTACAGAATCCCCAGATAAAAAAAACACAGTGAAGAAGAAGCAGAAACAAGTGATCACATATGTAAGCAGATGCATATGTAAAACATTAAACAGCCTATAAATCAAAACTGCCTAATGTTACTGAATGAAATGTCGACCTGGGAGGTGTTATAAGACTGTGAAGCTTTGGATGTGTTGATGGAAGTATGTTTTGATCATCATTCTGAATCCAAACCAGTGACGTGTGTGTGGCCAAGTATGGTGTCCCATACTCTTAATTTGTGCTCTGCATTTAACCCGGTGCCTTGCTTAAGGGTCTCACCTCAGTCGTGGTATTTATGGTGGAAGAGAGCGCTGGTCATTCACTCCCCCTACTTACAATTCCTGCCGGTACCGAGACTCAAACCCGCAGCCTTTGGGTTAGTCTTTTACAAAAAAACATGATTTTCAAAACAAACAAATTTATGCAGAGGCTCTGTTCTTCTTTTTTGATATATTGGTTATTCAAAAATTTATACAACAAAATATTCTGGGGGTCAATACTGGCGGTGATACTGAAAAAAGCACAAATGTCAGGGCATGTCAAAACTTCTCCAGGGCCCCAAAACCCCCTCATGCCCCAGAGGGTTAACTAATTGCTTATCAGCATGCATATCACTAGCATATTGGCTGTTTATTAGTACTTATAAAGTACATATGAATGTTTTAGTCTGCATGACAATATTGTAGATCCCTTATTCCACCCCATACCTAAACTTAACAACTACCTTACTAACTATTAGTAAGAAGCAAATTAAGTTTATTGAGGCAAAAGTCATAGTTAATAGTTAATAGTGAAAATTGTTCCCCAAATTTAAGTGTGACCCAAAATAGATTTTGGTTACGCTTTAGAATAGGGAACACATATTCTCTATTAATTAATTAATTAATTAATTAATTAAAGAGTTTTCCCTCAATAAACTGCTAATTTGCTACTTATTAATAGTTAGTAAGGTAGTTGTTAAATATGGTCATACAGAATAAGTAACTGATATGTGCTTTATAAGTACTAATAAACAGCCAGTATGCTAGTAACATGCATGCTAATAAGCAGCTTGTTAATACTGAGAGTTGGTCCTTAAAATAAAGTGTTACCTAGATTTGGTTATATATACATAGAAAGCATATGAAATGCAAGTAAAGTTACTTTAATGTTTCAAATAGCCTGTAAACAAACAAACAAACAAATTGTTCAATCATCATTATTAAAAAGTGATTGTTTCTGACCTCCTCTCATGTTAATAAAGCTTGCATATGGATCCGCACGTCTCACCTCTTGTCAGCCCCGTTACAGAAGGATAGTGGCAAAGATTGGTAAATATTTAAAATTAATTAATGAGTATTTGGTGCTGCATTGTGATCATTCAATAGAGTATTTTAATGTCATATAATGAGTCTTTTTTTAAATAGGACAGGATTTTTAGATATATAAACTATCGTTACACTGAATGGCATTTAAGATGAAACAGGGCACATTCTAATGTACAAGAAAAGAAAAATCAAAGCTGTTTTAAACTTGTTTTATCCTTGAAAACACCTTTTCTGTCATGAATCCACTGTTTCGGATTGTGTTTGCACCTCGCCTGGACTATCTTCTGTTTCTGGATTCCCTGTTCGCATCACCCGCAGGATTAAGTTCGCAGTCGATCAACCCACGCCTGTTTTAGGATCACTCTTGTGTCTCGTCTGTACCATACCTGTTTGCTGGTGTTCGACCTTGCCTGTGTTTTGACCATGTCTCTGAATAAAGCTATGCGTATGGATCCGCACGTCTCTCGTCTCAGTCGCCCCGTTACATTTTCATACAAACATTTGCATTTAATATATGTAAAGTAACAATACAAAAAATGGTTCTGATACAACAACAACAACAACAACAACAACAAAAACAACAACAACAACAAAATAATAATAAATAAAAATAAAAATAGTGGTCTTAAAAATTGTCTTTATTTTCTTTGTGCGATATATAATACATGGGTTCTGCTTTAAGTCTTATTAGCAGTGATTGCATGAAGTCTACTGGCAAGGCATGGCGCGAATCCTGAAAAACTACATCTCAATTTTTATGGCTAATCGCAGATGCCATGGTGAAATGTTCACTAGAGTGGGTGTGTTTTTTATAATAGCCCTTTGTGTCACTGCACTGCAGCTCTCAGCTGTGTCTACCGCATTCACATCAACTTCAGTCTGCAATCAACACTATATGACACACTAACCTATTGATATGCCTGTCATGTTCTGTTTATATACACATGCTATGCTAAAAAGTAAGGGGTTTTGGTACAAGTCTTGCTAAAATGTTAGTTTTGACCTTCCAAGGTGGATCACGTTTTCCAATTATAAGCTAGTTCTTTTTGCCAGAATATTTCATCAGAATTGTTTCAATTAAAAATTTACTTCACGGTGTTGTACTCGAGATCTAACTCATTCTCTAGTACATTTTGAGTCCAAGTCCAGATAAAATTTTCATTTTCTTGGTCTTGTCATGGACTCAGGAGCATGTGGACCCGGCTTGACTCATACTGACTTATATTCGGTCTGGAGTACTACAGCACTGCGGATATGTTTTATAGTCTGTGATGACTCACGCATGTTGTCCGCTCTGTGTTATTGTCTCTCTAGACCGGAGCACACTGCAAAGGTTTGCTAGACACTGACACTAAACCAAGCTACATTCATCCCAAAGGAAAGCATATTTACACTGTCTGAATCATTCAGACCCTCCTCTGGTCTCGGTCTTGAATCTGACTCAACCTACTCAGGTCTCGGCCCGGACTCGGACTTAGAATGAGCTGGTCTCCACTACAACACTGGTACTTTATGTGATACGATCTAACGGAATCATTGGTTTACAATAATTAATTTTAATGGGAAAAGTAAATAAAACATGCACGTTGAGTTTTACAAAATAGATTGTTTAGTTATCCATGTCAAATTAGATAATTCAATTCTGTGTTCAGTATCATGTCTTCAAGTCACCAGAAGCCTGTTTGTCTAGAACACCCTTTATTAATAGCATCAGTCTTTTGACTCCTTTAGCACCAACAGCTGAAAGGCTTGAGTCATGTTTCTAATTTTAACCCAGCCTCTTACCTCCCTTGTGTCATGTAGGACCCAATAAAGTCTCAGAACGTGTCCAGATTGTCAAACCAGCAGGACCCTTCTGAAGTTGTGTTAGAGCTAATGTGCATCATTTTGTATGATCAGGGTTTTAAGTATGGGTTGAGAACACCAAACCAAACAGATCCAACCTGGATTAAGTGGTTCCACTACTACACTCCATTGGAACTTTCTCTGTGAACTCACGATTTGATCCTGATCCTGTCACAAGACAAAACAATTCCCTGCTGGCAAGAGTTAGCGTGAATTATTTCTTGGATGATAATTAATAGATCATTATGAAGAATTAAAACACATTTACACAGCAACAGGAAATACCACTGGTGTCACAAAAGCTTGAGAGGAATGCTGAAGAGAGGAAAATAGTGACATAAAATATATAAATTTCTGTCAGTGTAAGTGAATTTATCTAGATTTACAACGAGAAAATATAGGCCTATTATTAATTTAAAATTTATATTGATTTAAAATATAAAAGTTTGTATTTCAATTAAAAAGCTTAATATCATTTAATTACTATTATTAGATGTTAAACTAGCTAGCAGCATGTAAAGGCTAAGTACAAAAATATAATTCAAAGAGGAGAATGTTTGTAATTGCAACTTACAAACGAAAATAAAAGAAAAAAGAAGAAAATAATAGAAAAAGAAAGGAAGAAAGAAAATGCACACACACACACACACACACACACACACAACACAGATTAATAATACATTTTAATATGCACCAAACCTACAGTACAGTGTTGTGGGGATGCTGGAGACTGGACAGATAGCCAGTCCATTGCAGATATTTTTGATTTGTACTTGCGTTGAACTTGTGTACACGAGCTGAGACCAGACGTGAGATTTGATCATAGCCACCGCTCACGTCCATATTGATAAATTCCAAGTTTTGCGTTGAAACGACCGTACGCCCAATTTTCTGTCGTACGTTCATTTCATAAATGAGGCCCAATATTTCCTATGTCAACGATCAAACTGGATAGTGATAAAGTCCATAAAAACACAAAATCAAATGGTGCTACCGTGGTTGTTTGGTATTGTCTGAAGTAAAGTATAATTATAAAGTATTATATGAATTATTTTATGAATTATAAAGTACTATGTATATAACATAGTACATGACAATCATTTAGTACCATGGTATATATCAAAATACCATGCTATTATAATTAAATCCCATTACTGTCCCTTTGTATACTTTCCAACTGATGTTTGTCCCCTTAAAGCGGGTGACATGGCCATTATACAGTTTGCTACTCAGCAGTGTGATGTATATTGCGCAGTCCAAGTCACCTCTTAATGCAACATTTATATGCTGGTTCAATCTCGGAAATGCAGTATGGTGCTTCCACGTGTTGTCATAAACTTTTAGCGAGTTGTGCTGTAACTAAAAAAATGCACTGGTTTGGAGTATGCATTTGCATGCATATGAGCTGCTGTGTCTGACTCGGGATGTCAGCCAACCACTGCGTTAACAAGACACTGAATTTCATATAACTGTTTATTCCTCCGGAGACCATATGACAGCTTTAATATTTTCAAATTAGATTGCATTGGACATGTGAGTAAACGTGGAGCAGAACAGTGGGCCTGAGAGCAAATCAGTCACTGAATATAGAGGACATGATGAAGCAGTTTTCAAGCTGATGGGTCCCCAAGCAAATCCCGCATTTAATGGGTATAGCAAATTAAAGAGAAAACTAAAATCACGTAGTCATACCTTCCTATCCATTCTCAACATTCGCAAAACGAGATTTCCACTCTTCACTAAACACGTCATTAATCAATGCCAGGGATCGACATTTGCCCTACAGTAAAATACTGCAACTCACCCAGTTAAAAAGTGATTTCCTCAAAGATTGCCAGAGATTCGTCTTTAAAAATCAAGCATCATTATTATTCATAATGATGTAAGAAAAAGGCATGCAAATGTAAACACAGCTGATTTTGTGTACTGAATGTGGTTATGTACCTTATTAGCACAGATTGGCCCACACACACAACACAGATTAATAATACATTTTAATATGCACCAAACCTACAGTACAGTGTTGTGGGGATGCTGGAGACTGGACAGATAGCCAGTCCATTGCAGATATTTTTGATTTGTACTTGCGTTGAACTTGTGTACACGAGCTGAGACCAGACGTGAGATTTGATCATAGCCACCGCTCACGTCCATATAGATAAATTCCAAGTTTTGCGTTGAAACGACCGTACGCCCAATTTTCTGTCGTACGTTCATTTCATAAATGAGGCCCAATATTTCCTATGTCAACGATCAAACTGGATAGTGATAAAGTCCATAAAAACACAAAATCAAATGGTGCTACCGTGGTTGTTTGGTATTGTCTGAAGTAAAGTATAATTATAAAGTACTATGTATATAACATAGTACATGACAATAATTTAGTACCATGGTATATATCAAAATACCATGCTATTATAATTAAATCCCATTACTGTCCCTTTGTATACTTTCCAACTGATGTTTGTCCCCTTAAAGCGGGTGACATGGCCATTATACAGTTTGCTACTCAGCAGTGTGATGTATATTGCGCAGTCCAAGTCACCTCTTAATGCAACATTTATATGCTGGTTCAATCTCGGAAATGCAGTATGGTGCTTCCACGTGTTGTCATAAACTTTTAGCGAGTTGTGCTGTAACTAAAAAAATGCACTGGTTTGGAGTATGCATTTGCATGCATATGAGCTGCTGTGTCTGACTCGGGATGTCAGCCAACCACTGCGTTAACAAGACACTGAATTTCATATAACTGTTTATTCCTCCGGAGACCATATGACAGCTTTAATATTTTCAAATTAGATTGCATTGGACATGTGAGTAAACGTGGAGCAGAACAGTGGGCCTGAGAGCAAATCAGTCACTGAATATAGAAATGAGACTGTGTAAGATTGGTATAGCAGAAGATGCAATGTGCAAAGTATGTAATAGAGAAGAAGAAGGAATATTACATTTATTTTTTAAATGTGTGAGGTTGAAATGTTTTATTAAAAAATTGAAAAAAATGGTGAAAAATTTGGGGGTTGAAGAAACAACTGTTGATGTGAATTGGGAAACAATATTTTTGTTTGGTTTTAAAGGTGAAGCCAAAAATGTTTGTTTTTTAAATATGATGTTAACAGTTGCACGATTAATAATTTGGAAAAGAAGGAATGTGGAAAAAGAGAAAAAGGAGAATGTTTCTGTGTGTAAGCTTTTTAAACAAAGGATGGTCTTAATACTTCAAGTATTATATGATTATTTTAAAATGGAAGCGAAAGAAGAAGTATTTGATAAGAATTTTGTACAGAATAACCCTTTTGTTGAAAAGACATGGTTTAATTTCAATATAATATTGCCTGTATGTGAATTAGATTGTTCTTAGAATGTTTTCTAATTTTGTACAGAATAACCCTTTTGTTGAAAATATATGGTTTAAAATCAATATAACATTGCCTGTATGTGAAGTAGATTGTTCTTAAAATGTTTTAATAATAATAATAAATAAAAATAAAAATAGTGGTCTTAAAAATTGTCTTTATTTTCTTTGTGCGATATATAATACATGGGTTCTGCTTTAAGTCTTATTAGCAGTGATTGCATGAAGTCTACTGGCAAGGCATGGCGCGAATCCTGAAAAACTACATCTCAATTTTTATGGCTAATCGCAGATGCCATGGTGAAATGTTCACTAGAGTGGGTGTGTTTTTTATAATAGCCCTTTGTGTCACTGCACTGCAGCTCTCAGCTGTGTCTACCGCATTCACATCAACTTCAGTCTGCAATCAACACTATATGACACACTAACCTATTGATATGCCTGTCATGTTCTGTTTATATACACATGCTATGCTAAAAAGTAAGGGGTTTTGGTACAAGTCTTGCTAAAATGTTAGTTTTGACCTTCCAAGGTGGATCACGTTTTCCAATTATAAGCTAGTTCTTTTTGCCAGAATATTTCATCAGAATTGTTTCAATTAAAAATTTACTTCACGGTGTTGTACTCGAGATCTAACTCATTCTCTAGTACATTTTGAGTCCAAGTCCAGATAAAATTTTCATTTTCTTGGTCTTGTCATGGACTCAGGAGCATGTGGACCCGGCTTGACTCATACTGACTTATATTCGGTCTGGAGTACTACAGCACTGCGGATATGTTTTATAGTCTGTGATGGCTCACGCATGTTGTCCGCTCTGTGTTATTGTCTCTCTAGACCGGAGCACACTGCAAAGGTTTGCTAGACACTGACACTAAACCAAGCTACATTCATCCCAAAGGAAAGCATATTTACACTGTCTGAATCATTCAGACCCTCCTCTGGTCTCGGTCTTGAATCTGACTCAACCTACTCAGGTCTCGGCCCGGACTCGGACTTAGAATGAGCTGGTCTCCACTACAACACTGGTACTTTATGTGATACGATCTAACGGAATCATTGGTTTACAATAATTAATTTTAATGGGAAAAGTAAATAAAACATGCACGTTGAGTTTTACAAAATAGATTGTTTAGTTATCCATGTCAAATTAGATAATTCAATTCTGTGTTCAGTATCATGTCTTCAAGTCACCAGAAGCCTGTTTGTCTAGAACACCCTTTATTAATAGCATCAGTCTTTTGACTCCTTTAGCACCAACAGCTGAAAGGCTTGAGTCATGTTTCTAATTTTAACCCAGCCTCTTACCTCCCTTGTGTCATGTAGGACCCAATAAAGTCTCAGAACGTGTCCAGATTGTCAAACCAGCAGGACCCTTCTGAAGTTGTGTTAGAGCTAATGTGCATCATTTTGTATGATCAGGGTTTTAAGTATGGGTTGAGAACACCAAACCAAACAGATCCAACCTGGATTAAGTGGTTCCACTACTACACTCCATTGGAACTTTCTCTGTGAACTCACGATTTGATCCTGATCCTGTCACAAGACAAAACAATTCCCTGCTGGCAAGAGTTAGCGTGAATTATTTCTTGGATGATAATTAATAGATCATTATGAAGAATTAAAACACATTTACACAGCAACAGGAAATACCACTGGTGTCACAAAAGCTTGAGAGGAATGCTGAAGAGAGGAAAATAGTGACATAAAATATATAAATTTCTGTCAGTGTAAGTGAATTTATCTAGATTTACAACGAGAAAATATAGGCCTATTATTAATTTAAAATTTATATTGATTTAAAATATAAAAGTTTGTATTTCAATTAAAAAGCTTAATATCATTTAATTACTATTATTAGATGTTAAACTAGCTAGCAGCATGTAAAGGCTAAGTACAAAAATATAATTCAAAGAGGAGAATGTTTGTAATTGCAACTTACAAACGAAAATAAAAGAAAAAAGAAGAAAATAATAGAAAAAGAAAGGAAGAAAGAAAATGCACACACACACACACACACACACACACACAACACAGATTAATAATACATTTTAATATGCACCAAACCTACAGTACAGTGTTGTGGGGATGCTGGAGACTGGACAGATAGCCAGTCCATTGCAGATATTTTTGATTTGTACTTGCGTTGAACTTGTGTACACGAGCTGAGACCAGACGTGAGATTTGATCATAGACACCGCTCACGTCCATATAGATAAATTCCAAGTTTTGCGTTGAAACGACCGTACGCCCAATTTTCTGTCGTACGTTCATTTCATAGATGAGGCCCAATATTTCCTATGTCAACGATCAAACTGGATAGTGATAAAGTCCATAAAAACACAAAATCAAATGGTGCTACCGTGGTTGTTTGGTATTGTCTGAAGTAAAGTATAATTATAAAGTATTATATGAATTATTTTATGAATTATAAAGTACTATGTATATAACATAGTACATGACAATCATTTAGTACCATGGTATATATCAAAATACCATGCTATTATAATTAAATCCCATTACTGTCCCTTTGTATACTTTCCAACTGATGTTTGTCCCCTTAAAGCGGGTGACATGGCCATTATACAGTTTGCTACTCAGCAGTGTGATGTATATTGCGCAGTCCAAGTCACCTCTTAATGCAACATTTATATGCTGGTTCAATCTCGGAAATGCAGTATGGTGCTTCCACGTGTTGTCATAAACTTTTAGCGAGTTGTGCTGTAACTAAAAAAATGCACTGGTTTGGAGTATGCATTTGCATGCATATGAGCTGCTGTGTCTGACTCGGGATGTCAGCCAACCACTGCGTTAACAAGACACTGAATTTCATATAACTGTTTATTCCTCAGGAGACCATATGACAGCTTTAATATTTTCAAATTAGATTGCATTGGACATGTGAGTAAACGTGGAGCAGAACAGTGGGCCTGAGAGCAAATCAGTCACTGAATATAGAGGACATGATGAAGCAGTTTTCAAGCTGATGGGTCCCCAAGCAAATCCCGCATTTAATGGGTATAGCAAATTAAAGAGAAAACTAAAATCACGTAGTCATACCTTCCTATCCATTCTCAACATTCGCAAAACGAGATTTCCACTCTTCACTAAACACGTCATTAATCAATGCCAGGGATCGACATTTGCCCTACAGTAAAATACTGCAACTCACCCAGTTAAAAAGTGATTTCCTCAAAGATTGCCAGAGATTCGTCTTTAAAAATCAAGCATCATTATTATTCATAATGATGTAAGAAAAAGGCATGCAAATGTAAACACAGCTGATTTTGTGTACTGAATGTGGTTATGTACCTTATTAGCACAGATTGGCCGTATTGAAATTGTGAGCCGAAGTACAATATACACATGTATGTATCAATCACCGACACTAAACCTGCAGCTGAGAGACCCCTCACCCCCACCCACAAGGACTTTCACAGATCCCCAGCCCACTGCAAATTAAGCATCGCCTCAGTCAATAGTGCATTTAATGCTTGCTAACTCAATATTCCAGTTTTATAAATGCAAGGCATGCTCAAGTGAACGGTGATGTCCACTTGTCAAAGCCACCAGATGAAGTTGTTTACATCCTTTGCTCGGCATATTCAGAGTTCACTGACAGGTTCGTGAGTTTTAATTACGATTATGCAAGAGGAAGACTATGGCTTGCATTACTGTTCATTTGAGAATAAAGTAGATGTGATTGCTTGAGGCATCGTTCCTTTTTTCATTTTACTGCCTGCTTTGCCACACACACTGAATTTTAATGAGGATCTTTCCGAGCATCTCCAAGGCATGAGTTTTGATTACACGCATCTCTTTTTGTATTTTCAAACTTCATTGGAACCACGCTCTCCCTCAAACATGCCAATCTGACAACAATATGTACAGTTTCCCCTAGAAAGAAAAGCAAACAAAAAACAAGAATGACAGCTCGCATTAGCCCATCATCCCCAACGGAGGATTACATTGATCCCTTCAGAGATTAAATCTGTTGAATTAGATTAGGCACCTTACCTATGTCTGAAGCATGCAGCAGCCGGTTTCAGCCCAACCAATCATGCCCTCCTATTTGGGCAGCTCGAGCGCTTGCTGGCAGTTGCACAGGTGGAGGTTCACAGAGAGCTTTTTCCCATTCACCCAGGTCATTGCAGCTGGCCCCGGTGTCTTCTTGAGCAGACAGGGGGATGGGCGGCTGCTCGGACCTCTCACATCTCCGGTGGATCCCTGCAGTGTGCGTACGCTCTCAGCAACTGCTGGATGCAACTTTCCCCCGTATTCTCCACCTCGCTGGGTTTGCAGGCATTTCCCTTCCTTTTGTGAGATCCAACGAGTGTGACTGAGATGCAGGGAGGGATAGAGCGTGAACGCAGGAGAGGAGGAGAGAAAGGGAGGGAGAGAGAAAGAGAGAGGGAGGGCGCAGGAGAGAGATGCTTCATTTATTGGCATAAATCAGGAGGGGAGAGAAGAGGAGGGTCTGTAGTGAGACTACAGTACATGTCAGTCACATCCACATTAGAGTGTGAGTGCACATCCCAAGAGATGCTCTCTGGACATGTGTGATTATGGGTAATGTTGCTTTGATATCACTGCATGCTGGGTTTCCCTGTCTGTCCTTGAGCCGTGACAGTGCTTATACTAACAAAACTCATATATACGTGCCAAGACCGGACGATCAATCACGTACACGAGCATGCAGGGAATGCACTGAGGCAAAGAGGCTGCATGCGTCTCCCCAGGAGGAAATTTACATTAAAGACTTCCACAGGGAATATGGGATGGATGTGAGCTATCTTGCGGGCTGCTCTTTGAAAACCTCCTGGGAGAGGACAGAAGGAACACTGGATTGCTAATCAAATAACCCAGCAAAGTAGCATTGTTAAATACTCAAACCAGTGCAGGATTACGGAGTGAAGATGCTCTCTCAGTGAGGTGATCTGGAGTTTCCCATTTGGCTGGGACCTTGAAGCCAACATTAAATGGCATTCACAAGCCATTTTACTTCCGGAATGTGATGTTTTTATGAGTGAAATGTGTATTGAATGAGACAGGGATTGATTTTATCCATTGGCAATTGATTGGATTGTTAATAACACTGGGTTATGGAGGTTTACTACTCTCCAGAAACACTACCAGCATCTTTTGAGGAAGCCTTTTGATCGGGACATGGAAGCTGAAGGTCAAGTTCACCCAACCCAGCAAAGTAGCATTGTTAAATACTCAAACCAGTGCAGGATTACGGAGTGAAGATGCTCTCTCAGTGAGGTGATCTGGAGTTTCCCATTTGGCTGGGACCATGAAGCCAACATTAAATGGCATTCACAAGCCATTTTACTTCCGGAATGTGACGTTTTTATGAGTGAAATGTGTATTGAATGAGACAGGGATTGATTTTATCCATTGGCAATTGATTGGATTGTTAATAACACTGAGTTATGGAGGTTTACTCCTCTCCAGAAACACTACCAGCATCTTTTGAGGAAGCCTTTTGATCGGGACATGGAAACTGAAGGTCAAGTTCACCCTTGACAGCATTTCAGTGTATCTCAATGTTGATGTTCGCAAAAATGTGTCTATGGCATAATCTTTTCAAAATGATATTACAGTATATTACTTCTTGCACATTTTGTGTCAGTTTCAAAGTGAAATGTCCAGTGAATGGTGCTAAAGGTGTATTTCATTTTCTCCTAAATGGATCAACATGACTGTGGCAACCTTTGTTTTATGTTGGTTAATGCACGTATCATGGTAGTTTGGAAATAAAATGTGACCAAAACTTACCCTAAACCAGTGGTGACTCATCAGATGAGACAAGGGAGACACAGCCTACTCAAAATTGTGAAGTGGAAAATGGGTAAAGAACAATTTACTGTCAAATAAAATTCCTAGTTATTAATTTCATGTTTTCAGAATTTGTATTTCATGTTTCTAATTTCACCATTGCAAATATAAAATATTATTTTTACTATTACTTTCTAATTTTCTTATTTTTTTTCTCTCTAAAAATGACATAAAAAAGCTGATTCAAGAAGTAAAACAAACAAAAACAAAAAAACAACAACAACACACTGCTCTAAATCAAACTTAGAGCAAAAGCAAACGTTAGAATACATTTGCTTCAGAAACTACACAAATTAAACTTGCTTCGACATGGCACTGAGTTATTCAATTTAGCTTCATAACTCATGTTTCATGCATTACAAGTACAGTGCTGTACCTGGTGATTTACAGAGTAAGTTTAACTACAACGTCTACACAACCTAGGTGATACCAGCTGAAATAGAAAGGCATTAATACATTTACTTTCTTTGGAATAAGATAAAACAATGAATCACAAACAATAAGATCAGAAATGTGCTTTCAGAAAAAAAAAAGTGCTGTTTTGATTCCATGTGATTGCAAGGGTGTGACTCAAAAACGAGTGTGCAGGAGAAATGAGAAAGCAAGAGACAAAATACAAGACAGGAGGCATTTACAGAGAGCATGTGGCAGGATACAAAGCAGCTCGCCCAACTGTCTTTATGAGCAAATAGTTTCCCTTGTCAATCAGCCCCTCAGGTTGGGCCAAGCTAATACTTCCAGAGCAGTTTTGATTTACACAGGCTCATGGTGTTGAAATGTCTGTGTGTTTAAAACTAACAAAACATGCAAAATTGAAGATTATGTATAAGTTTTAAATGTGCTTTTCAGACTAAACTAATGATGATTGGTTTCCTGTAAACGTGACCAGATGTGAGAAACAATCTTCCAAGGACAATACCGCATGTCAATCCACTTTGTCATTGAAATGCTAGTGACAAACATAATTTTAAATCATTGCATTGCACCTGAAATGATCTTGATAGAGGACCTTGACAACAGCGATAAATCCAACAATGAATTAGTGAAAGTTTACTTTTTACTTCAAGCAAAATTCTCCACCAAACTTGCTTGGCCAGGGATCAAACTAACCTTTTCATTAGACATATACTAAAGAATTCAACATTTTCTTCATCTGACAGTCTGCATGGACTAGAATGTGACACCAAACTCTAAAGATCTGCCCCATTAGCTGCCAAACTGACATGCTCCCTCCTCTTTGTTGCCTCTGTTGCCATGTCAAACAATTCCCTCGTCTCATGCTAACACCTCATGTCAACTCTTAGTAACAAAGCCATTATTTGTACCCTCATTCCAACAGCCAGAAGGAGGATATATTTCATGGGTATTAGTTTTCAGGTGAATAGTCAAAACAACAGCCTCTGCTTATGAAACTGTATTTGCATTATTTTGTAAAAAAAAAAAAAAAAAAAACTTGTCATGTTCAAACTAATCATAAACTAGTTATATAGTCAGATTAAAGAAAACATGTATAATGTATGACTATATACAACTATACATTTATACATATGATTATATATATATTTTTTAAATATATACATTATTGTTATTATTAAATAAATCAATAAAAATTAACAGCATTAATAGCAATAAATTTAACAATAACAATAACAATACTACTACTACTACTACTACTACTACTACTAATAATTATTATTATTCTGTATTATTTTACAGAACAACAGTAAAATTGTTAGTAAAAAGTCTTAATTTCTTTATATAGAATTGTTCAACCATACAGCTATTATTTTGGTGGAAAGAACTTCTCTTTAGTTGAAAGTTTTATAAATGATTTGCAATATAAATTGGGAATATGGTTGGTGTATTTCACATTTTCAAATAGGAGTTATAATTGGCCCAAACTCACAGTGCCTGCAGAGCAAACAATACACTATGAACGAGCCGCTCTGAGACCCCGAAAACACCAGATCATGAGTTGCTTATTCAAGTAAAAGAACTTGTGCATTGGGCTGTATTATTAAATCATAATTTAATTGCAGGCTGGTGAGGATATCCAAAAGTGTAGAAAGAAACACAATGTAAATAAATGCAACATAAAACAGCTTAAGATAAACAGCGTAACATAACCACATCAAGATATGAAGTGAGACATCAAAAGACTATAAATACCCAAGGAAACAAGGAACTTCACTAGACACAGGTGATACTAATTGGCAACCAAAGGAAACAAACTCCAACAAAGGAAGTAAGCAAGTAAGTAAGTGAAAATATAAACAATAGGGAAAAATACAAACTAAAAGTCCTTTGGAACATGGACCAAACATGATAATTAAAGCCTTAAATTGATAGTCATATCTCATTCTCCCAATCATGCATTGCTAGAAGTCATAAAGTCATAAATTACCAGCTAACTAGCAAGAAACATTGCTTCATGAACTTGCCAGTGTTGACTTTTGCTCATATTATTGTTTGGTGAGAATTAAATTTGGACACTGTGTGTAGAACAACTTATCATTAACAAAGAATGTACAACCTGGTATACATGACAACATAAATCTGCAATGTGAACAAACAAGCAAAAAGAGAACAAGACACGATATTAAACGTGTGAATGATTGTGATATATCAAGCAACAGAAGTACTAGCAGCTATGGAAAGTTTATCTGGTGTCTTTTGGTGGTGGGATTAGGAATCCCTGGGGTTCAGCCAAGTTTAAAGTGAACACAAACATGTTAAACATTAATGCCTACTGGGCCTGGCAAGAGTTGACATGTCTGGCTGATTTTAAATGGTCTATGTGTGTATAAATCCAAGGATATACTGACCCTTGCCAACCAGTGTCTTCACTTATCAAATGCAAATGTTATGGCAAATCTGGGATTTCTGGACTCAGATACATCAGTGAATCAATTTGAATGGTTATAGGTGCACTAGTTCAACTAGTAACCCTGTTGTTAACCACCTCAAGGAGATATAAAATGGATTGAAGACCATCTCAGTTTATAAACAGGCAAGCTACCTTAAGGCTATTCACAAAGGCTATCCTAGTGAATCACTGTCACCACACTCACCAGCCACTTTATTAGGTACTGTACACCTTGCTAGTACTGGGTTGGACCCCCCTTTGCCTTCAGAATTGCCTAAAGGAATTCTCCATGGCATAGATTCAACAAGGTGCTGGAAACATTCCTCAGAGAATTTGGTCCATATTGACATGAAAACATCATGCAGTTGCTGCAGATTTGTCAGTTGAACATCCATGATGTGAATTTCCCATTCCACCTCATCCCAAAGGTGCTCTATTGGACTGAGATCTGGTAACCATTGAGGCCATTTGAGTTTAGTGAGCTCATTGTCATTTTCAAGAAACCAGTTTGAGATGATTTGAGCTTTGTGACATCCTGTTGGAAGTAGCCATCTCAAGATGGGTCCACTGTGGTCATAAAGGCATAGACATGGTCTGCGACAATACTCATGAAGGCTGTGATGTTTAAATTATGCTCAATTAATACTAAGGGGCCAAAAATATGCCAAAAAAATATCCCCCACACCATTACACCACCACCACAAACCTGGCAGGATGAATCCATGCTTTCATGTTGATTACGACAAATTCTGACTCTACCATCCAATGAGATGTTGAGACTCATTAGAACAGGCAACCTTTTTCCAGTCTTCTCTTGTCTGGTTTTGGTAAGCGTGTGTGAGTATGGTTTTCAGGTACTCTTTACACCTCTGCCGGTGGGTGTAGATATGATTCTTGTTAGAAAATAATAACATGATTAATTACAACCTTAACTGATTGGTAACATAAATAGTGCAGAATTGTAATGATTTCTGATGGTTTTGTATTAATACTATTTCAAAATCCTAAAAGATTTTTTTTTTTTCAAGGTTTAAATTAGACTTTGAATAATCAATTTCAAATGTGATCCTACTGAACTCCACTGTATTTATGTGTGAATGTTGTGTTTTATGCATTGTGATTTGGACCACTGAGGAACATTGAGGACTGTGTATACCAAGTTTAATTCTCACATTTTAAGTAAGTAATAAGGTACTCGAGGCATGCTGTATTGCAAATAAGTCACAGCTGAAGGCTTGTATCAAACATGGACAAACTCAACTTTTGGGTTACAAATTTAATTTAAAAATGTGACTCAACAGCTGGGTAAGTCCATATTTGATCCATAGTTGGGTTGAAACAACCTGGCATTTTTTTTTAGAGTGTATGAAGCTCAAATAAAAACAGAGAATAGGAACTGTTCTCATCTGCTGTGTCAGTTTTTTTTATTTATTTTTTTTATTGCGCATATATAATATTTTTTTCACACACATACACATGCTTATTTCTGAGCATGAGAAAACGTCTGTTTATTTGACAGTGCAAAGGGCGTGGCCTCAAAATTAAAGGTGAATAAAAAATGTGACTCAACAGCTGGGTAAGTCCATATTTGATCCATAGTTGGGTTGAAACAACCTGGCATTTTTTTTAGAGTGTATGAAGCTCAAATAAAAACAGAGAATAGGAACTGTTCTCATCTGCTATGTCAGTTTTTTTTATTTATTTTTTTTTATTGCTCATATATAATATTTTTTTCACACACATACATATGCTTATCTCTGGGCATGAGAAAACGTCTGTTTATTTGACAGTGCAAAGGGCGTGGCCTCAAAATTAAAGGTGAATAATGCAACATAACGCCACTCACAATTCATTACCTAAGTAATAAACAATTAATTTTTGCTGAAATGCATAATACATGGAACACTTTTAACACTACATTGAGTGTTTGTGTTGCTAAATGTGGTTGTTGAGGGAGTTGCGCAGTGATACACAGAACCGTTGGGTGAAGCAGTCATAGCTGTTTATCATGAATAAAACTCAACTATTGACCAGTCAGAATCAAGGACTGGAACTAACCATTTTATCATAGTATTTATAGCTCCTAACAGGCTTTGGGAATGATTATCTGAAAATGTACACTGATATGCAGGTGCGACGGACGTTAAATTAAATGCATACACCTCTTTTGCTATTGTTGCCGTAGGCTGCAGACCCCTGTCGTAGCATATCACAGTGTGTTTATTTCTGTGCCCTTCTCTCATCTACTTCCCCAGTACCTTTTCATTTCCCTGTAGGTGGCACCTGAACTAAGACAGCACCCCTGTCCTCAGCACGACTCCTTTTCCCAGACTTCAGTGGAAAAGACCTTAATGTGCAGCCAGCATGCCAGATGTGCTGTGATTAACACCTCTGATGAAGGTGTCAAACATCCTGCAGTGTTCCAGCAGGGTTACAAGCCAACTGCTCACTCTGAAAACATCATGTGGACCTTTGAAAGGTTTTTCTTTATATTGTTTCCACCCCCTGGTCACCATCCATCTGGATTCACTGCAGTTTGCATTCCAGGTGTGCATGACACCCTGATCTGAATGCTCCACAGGGCATCTTCCCATCTGAATACGACTCACACCACTGTCAGGAATGTGTTCTACAGCTTTTCCAGCACCTTCAAATTCATTCTGCTTTTGTGAGTGCGACCTCATGGCAATGCATGGTGTGCCTGTAACTATGGAAACAGATGGACAATCGCCTGATACCTGGGACCTCTGGTGGGGGAATTGTGAATCTCTGTTATTATTATAATTTTTTTATTTCCTCCCTCTGCACGTCACTGATTAAATGATTGATTGGTTTAGTCATTTTCGAGCTCATCACAAGCAAATATGGGCTGGATCAGAGCATTGTGTCAAGGACTTCCTATCTATTGTCAAGGGAATAATGCTAAAAATAGCCTGCTGATTCCAGCCAATTAAAACTCAGAGAGCAGACTGGAGGTCTAGAGATCATAAACAGAAGCACATTGCAACATGTAAAAATGTTAATGAAGCATCTTGTAAAAAATGTTAAAGAATTATAAGAGCACATTTTTAAACATTCATGGCTTAAATAAATCACTTCAATATTCTTATTTTCCAGCTAATATTTTAATAATTAGTTTTGCTAATATAAAGGGCAAAAAAAACATAAATTCTGTATGTGCTATATACATATAGCATTATTTCCTGCATCTCATCTGTTGCCCCAGTATCACCAAATGCCATTTGCTTTGTATAATAACATATACAGCTACAATTAGATTTGTTTTTTAGACGATATCAAAAAGTTTCACGCTCGAATGCATGTAAAGGGAACAACTGACATGGAGAAGAAAGAGTGAAAATTATGTATTTCTTAACATGTATTGCATTAAAATAAAGTAACAAGAGGAATGTCACCCAGCGTAATGCAGTAAAAGGGCAGTTTTTTTTTTCATTAGAAATGTACTCAAATTAAAGTAAAAGTACCCATTTCACAAATTTTCCACAAATTTAATCAAGTAGCGGAGTAAATGTACTTCATTACCCACCTCTGATTACAGTACAACAAGAAAAAGAAGAAAGCTAAAGTCAATGCATATGCACGCATATTTAGCTTTTAAATGTATTGTCTTTTTTTAAAATAAAGGTATTGTGTTTATTTATTTATTTACATTTAGATGGCTGGAAAATGCTGCAAAACTTTCATCAGGCTCAGGTACACCAAATATTAAGAATGAATCCCAAAAATCCATCATTTCCAGCATAACGAATGAACAATCTGAAAATCAAAGAAAGCATTTGATCAAGGTCCTGGTATTTTACATTACATCTCCCAACTTGCCGCAGGCTAACCTTCATACCTAATGCATCAAAAAAGCTCCTCAAACAGATTCTCTCAGATGTTCCGGAGCTTTCCATGCCTCCTTGCCTCCTCCATGCCTCATGAAGCATCTCTACTACTCCAAAACATCAAAAATCAGCTTTGCTTTTACGATGCTCATGTGATGTTGATGTTTTTCTATTAGCTTTGGATTTCACCCCGGTGGCTAATTTTTTCGCATCGTCAGATTTTTGACTGTTGTTATTATGCTTTCCTGTTCAGCAGCAGCCCAAAAGATCTATCAGGAGCTGGCAATCTCCCTTTGTTTATGTTTCTAATGAAATGGCTGTCCTTGCAGGATGCCTGTGCATGAAAACTTTATCAGTGCTTTGCATGCTGATTGGGACCAGCAGTGTTTGTGTTATCAGGACAGACATCTGGATAAAGCATTCAGCCAATCTCTTCAGGAACATGTGGAGATAACCGTCCTAACTGATGAAAACTTGTTACATGAAGATATATTTGGTTCAAAAGTTCATTGTTGGTTTTCGTCCCTATATGCAAACTGATTGACAACAATGTTTGGTGCTGCTCTGATCCTTCAAAGCTGCATTACGACTGGGGAGAGATGGCATATTTTAGTACAGCTTTTATACAGGACTCAATGTTTGCACAGAATTTGCACAATATAAAATATATTTATCTCAGAAAAATGGTACAACAGCTGTCACTGGGGCAATACCATTCCAGAAGGTAGTATTATGCACCATTTAGGTACTAATATGCCCCCATAGGGGTAAATACGATACTAAGATGTACCTAAAGAGTACCGTCCCAGTCACAGTTGTTGTACCATTTCTGTGTAATTATATCTTGCTCAGTGTGCCCAGTTTGTCTGCACAATGAAGACAAACTTACCTTTACAAGTGAGTAAAGGTAAATTAATTAATGATTTTAGCTTACTGGGCTTATTAGAATTAAGTAGTTCCAATAAGACCAATTAACAAAACTTAATTGAACTTAAAATCTTATTTAAGTCACTTATTAATCACTTATTAATCTTATTAATAAGTCACTTATTTTGAATTTTGTAAAAAAAATATATATATTTTTTAATCAATATATCAGGTTGCATTTTACTGATTACTATCTCAATTAAAATTCATATCAATACCGGTTTCATAGTTTTATCACCAGATTCTATCAGACAGTAGTAAATTGATTTCAAATAACTCAATAACTGTAAATAAACAACAG
Source organism: Sinocyclocheilus rhinocerous (assembly GCF_001515625.1). Lineage (NCBI taxonomy): Eukaryota > Metazoa > Chordata > Actinopteri > Cypriniformes > Cyprinidae > Sinocyclocheilus > Sinocyclocheilus rhinocerous. Next base: position 574,989 of record NW_015635025.1, on the reverse strand, counting down.
ATAAAGTGGCAGCAACAAATATCTCATTGTTTCAGTTTCTCTAGAGTATATTTCGTTTGTCATTTCAAACCACAGAAAATGATAGCGCTGCATAGGTGGGTCAGTTATCCGATTTACGGTCAGATCTATTAATTTAAATCATTTCTTCTCAACAAACTGGTCAAAACGATTCTTAAAGTCGTATCAATGAGTCACATATCAAATCACTCAAAAGAGAAGAGCCTCAGATTGGTATCCACTGGAAAATCTGAACATAAGAGACTGAACATAAATTTTCAGCTTTACATTTGCTGCTGATTAGGTTTATGTGTGGTAAGATTTGTTAATGTGACAGAAGTCTCTCTCTATCCTGCAGAACTGTTTGTGAACACTAAATCTGCTAAATATTTCCATTGTACCAAGATGTCATCTGTTTAATATGAGCTTCTTTCAAGCTGTTAATCTATTATGGCTAGATGCACTCATAAAAAAGTCAAACAATGTTTGTTGAATAGACACACTGCATAACATACTGCATCTCCCCAACAATAATTTACATACTGTAGACCTACATAAATGTATTGAAAAAAAAACTGTTTTATTATATGTTTTATAATAAAATAACAGTATTATTTTGGAAGACAAAATAAAAAAAAAATACTGTAAAATAAAATTGAATTTGCAATATTTGTGTTTAAATTGATGTTTAGATATATAATGTTAAAATATGTAGAAGTATAATATAAATTCAGTATTTAATGATTCACTTTGTAGAATCACAGTAAATGAAATACAAAATGTAATTTTTAAATGCTTAAATATGTATACTGATTAACAGCAGAAAAGTTTTTTTTTATTGTTTTATTTTATATTTAATTGCATTAAAATACAAGATTTCAGATTTTGGTGAAACAGGTAGATGAAGAAAGATATTGTGCTGTTTAGCTGAGGGGGTTGTGGTTGTTACAGTCATGTTCCTTTAGTTTCATTATCATGGACTTTTAGTTTGTTTCACATCACGTTCCTGCACACCTGTTCCAGTGCCACCCTTTAGTTCATGTTATCACTGTGTATTTAAGTTCCTCTGTGTTCACGCCTCAGTTGTCCGGTACTGTTTGTGCTACACACACTGTTTTGCATCTTGGTTTACTATTTGGATTACCTTCTGTTGTTTTCTTTAAAAAACTGTGTTGTTTTATTGACTTATTTACTGGATTTGTCTTCATCATCTGTTACGAGTCTTGGGACTATACATTACAGTGGTATTTTTTCCCCTTTTTCTTTTTAGCTTGTATTTTCCAGCACAGTTTTATATTGTCTTCCACAACACCTGGGGGCCCTGCATGGTTCTGATAATATATGAGGACTAACATTACAATGCCTTTTAATTCAGAATCTTAATTATACAGTGTATTATTAAGTAAAACCAAAACATATCACAAAAGGTCTCTACCAGAAGTGACAGTGCAATATAACAGATGATGAGATAAAGAGTCGCTGCTTTCGAAACCGCATACTTCCCTACTATATTGTAGGCAAAAGTGAATGAATAAGTATGTGTGAATCCTCAGTATTCATAAAAGAGTACGCAAGAATTACCTGGATGGTGTACTAATTTTTGTGTGTATACTAATGTTGCGTCCGAATACAAAAAGAAAACAATACATGAAAAGAGTAGTATGTCCGAAACCTCAGTATTCGTATAAGAGTAGGTGTGAATCTGATGGACAATTTTCTATCCCAGGAGGCCACGCGAGAGGACACGTCATAAAGAAGAAGAGGAGGATATGTCATAATTGAACATGGTGGAGAAGATGGATGAGGGTGTGGAGGAGCCACATTTAAATTCTTGATTAAGTCTGGTTTATTTATTTTTGTATTTCAAACATCATGATTTAAGTATATGAGAAAATATTATGTTTAATTCTTGGATTAACTTGTCATGTGAATTTAATTACTCTTTTATGCGTCACTACGGCGCAGAAGTGCAGACCATAATAGTCAATTAGTGTTGTTTGGGAGGAACAGGTTAGAGGTGGAGAGCAACAGTTTCTTCAATCACGTGCAATCGTATTTCATTTCACGTTATTGGAAGTTTTTATTTTGTATTTGCTTGGAAAGTAAACCAGAGATCGTGATTAATAAACCACGGGGTTTTGTTTGTTACAACCACATCTTTGTGCGTGCTTTTATGGACATTGTGTATCGGGGAGACTCCTCCGCTAACCTCAAGGGGCTAAATAAAGTTCCTCTTCAGGAACTCGAGCTGCGTCGGAAACGCTAGGGGAACGCCTTCTGTGACCACGCTCTGAATAACATGTGAAATCAGTCCAATAGCTGAGCGGGACGTCACGGGCGGGTGAAAAGTCTTCAGGAGACAGAAGATAAGGAAAGCCAAAGGCCCAGATGGTGTCTCTCCAGCCTGCCTCAAAGCCTGTGCTGTCCAGTTATCATCCATCTTCACATTGATCTTCAACAGATCACTGGAGCTGTGTGAAGTCCCCTCCTGGAAACCCTTTAAACACTCCACCATCATCCCTGTACCCAAGACACCAAAAATCACAGGATTTAAAGACTACAGTCCTGTTGCTTTAACGTCTGTGGTCATGAAGTCATTTGAGAGACTTGTGTTGGCATACTTGAAGGACACCACTGGATCCTTACTGGACCCCCTGCAGTTTGCTTACCGAGCAAACAGAACTGTGGATGATGCAGTCAACATGGGACTGCACTACATCCTCCAACATCTGGACAAACCAGGGACTTATGCAAGCATCCTGTTTGTGGACTTCAGCTCTGCTTTCAACACCATCATCCTGGACACCCTTCAGAATAAACTGACACAGCTCTCTGTACCCACCTCCATCTGTCCACTGACAGGCAGCAGCTAGTGAGGCTGGGAAAACTCACATCCAACACCCGCACCATCAGCACTGGAGCTCCTCAGGGCTGTGTTCTCTCCCCACTGCTTTTCTCTCTCTACACAAATGACTGCACCTCTAAAGACCCCTCTGTTAAGCTCCTGAAGTTTGCAGATGACACTACAGTCATCAGCCTCATCCAGGACAACGACGAGTCTGCTTACAGATAAGAGGTTGAGCAGCTGACTGTCTGGTGCAGCCACAACAACCTGGAGCTGAACACGCTCAAAACAGTGGAGATGATAGTGGACTTCAGGAGAAACCCCCCCTGCACTTCCCCACTCACCATAATGAACAGCACTGTGGCTGCAGTGGAGTCATATAAGTTCCTGGAAACCACCATCTCTCAGGACCTGAAGTGGGACACTCACATCGACTCCATCGTGAAAAAGGCCCAGCAGAGGTTGTACTTCCTTCGTCAACTGAAAAAGTTCAACCTGCCACAGGTGCAGATGACACAGTTTTACTCAGCTGTTATTGAGTCGGTTCTCTGCTCTTCTATAACTGTCTGCTTTGGGTCAGCCAGCAAATCAGATATAAGAAGACTGCAACGGACTGTTAGGACAGCAGAAAGGATAATTGATGTGCACCTGCCCGACCTTCAGGACTTGTACAACTCCAGAGTAAAGAAACGGGCAGGAAACATCATCAAAGACCCCTCTCACCCCGGCCACAACCTGTGTGCACTTCTCCCTTCAGGCAGACGGTACAGATCTCTGTGCACTAGAACATCTAGGCATAAAAACAGCTTTCCCCCCCATGCCATCTCCAGCATAAACAACTAACACAGGAATTATGACCTGTGTTCTGTAATTCATGCCTGTAATTCATTCATTCTCCATCTCTAATTATTGCCTCTCTCTCAAGTACTATGTAAATACATATGCATATTTTCTATACAACTGTGTATATATAGAGTAAATAATGCACAAATCTGTACATAAATCTTATTGTTACAGATTCACAGTATTATTTATTAAGTCTTATTTAAATGTTCAGTTCTCATGTCAGATATGTATGTATGTATATATGTATGTATGTATGCATGTATGTACCAAGAGCTTCTTCTTAAAAAAACACAACAAATTCCTCGTGTTTGCACACACTTGGCGAATAAAGCTAATTCTGAAAATTTGCATATACATGGACTTCTCATTTTTGCACCACATTCACACTCAATGGACTCTTTGTTTCCCTCCTTATGGAGCGTACATTACATGACATGGACTGTGGGGCGATTCATGGTAATTGTATAGAAAATATATGATACTGACATTGATGAATGGAATGCGATGTAATTGATCTGTTGAATGCAACATGAAATGATATTTGGTTTGATACAGTATATTGAACATATGTCACGATTGTATCTAGTTATGTGTGTTTTGACTCCATTGAATAGTATGTGTTAGGTAATTGTTCTGCCTTTGGCATTAAGAATTATGGGCCAGGATGTAGGAGCCACATTTAAATTCTTGATTAAGTCTGATTTATTTATTTTTGTATTTCAAACATTATGATTTAAGTATATGAGAAAATATTATGTTTAATTCTTGGATTAACCTGTAAGAATTCAATTACTCCTCTTTTATGCATCACTATGGCACGAAAGTGCAGACCATAATAGTCAATTAGTGTTGTTTGGGAGGAACAGGTTAGAGGTGGAGAGCAACCACATCTCTGTGCGTGCTTTATGGTCATTGTGTATTGGGAGAGACTCCTCCGCTAACCTCAAGGGGCTAAAGAAAGTTTTTAAAGATTAACCGCAACAGTGAGTATTACAAACCAAAAACACGGTTCCTTGTGTTAATATCGCATTTATTGAACTACTGTAGAGTAAACTATTGAACTGTTGAAGGTGTAAAGTATATTTGTGATTTTGCTGTAAAAACACATTTTATTATTTATAGATAACAGGGGAGCTCCAGTAAGCACACGTACGTCTCCAAACTGGATTTACATCAACCATATACATCTTAAAGATGATTACTAAATGTCTATTTATCATCTGACAGGAAAATCTTTGATAAGTATTGCATATGAGCACATCCCAACATGAAATAGACATCTGAGTGAGTGATGTATGTGTGCTATTATGTAGAATTCACTGTTATCAACACTGCTTGCATTAGATGAATGTAAGTAATGTAAATAAACAAATCAACATAAAGTAACTAAACATGAGTTATCTGTTTTATTTGTCCATTAGTACTGCTGATAAATTGAGGAACATTTGTGTTGGAAAAAACACATGAGCCAGTAAACACATCAGCAACTACCTTAAAATGTAAATGTAGTATTGGGCACATAAATCACAGAGGAAACCTGAATCTTGTTTGGATGTTACAGGAACAGATGACACACATGTGTGCTTATCCGGTGCAGAGTATCCGAACGAATGCTGCCATCAAAGGCTTTCAGTTAGTATACTACAGAAATGAATAAAACATCTTCTTAAACCTTAAGTTGTAGTTTATTTTAAATATTGCAATTTCAAACAGAGTTATTACAGCACTTCACTGATTCTTGATTGCTGTGCCTTTGCTGCAGAGCTTTTGTGGTGGAGCAGGACCTGCAAGGCAAGGTGACAGTGCATTTGTGAAAAAAAGGGAAAACCTGAAACTAAAATATAATGTAAGATAATTTTGTTACTTCTAATACAAAAATCAAATGACATTGTGCTGTTAAAATGACTGCTTTTTAATTATATGTGTGCATTTTTTGTAGAATCTAAAATGTCCGCAGACTGGTGTGAGCACTGAGGATGGGGATCCCACAGCAGCATCCTGGAAATGGTCTAGTGCCATGAATGAGAGCCTCCATCACTTCACCTGCCCTTGTTGCCTCATCTGGCCCTGATGTTGCTGTGGTCTCTTCATCCTCAATGAGCCCAGAGCCAGTGACAGCATCTAGAAGAAGACCAAAAGACATTGAGGATGTGATTTTGGTCAAGTTTGTCCTGCTGGTTTCTATTCATACAATATCAGTCAATCGAGCCCCACTTTCAGAAGCTTGAAGCTTGAAGCTTCTGAAAGTGGGGCTCCATTGACTGATATTGTATGTTGGGTGAACTAAACCTTTAAGCCCCCAAATAGAAGTTGTATGAAATGTATGTTTGCATTTATATTCTAGTAGTACCCTGAAGAAATACACTATAAGAAATAAGCTGCTTTACTGAGTATTTGTGCCTGAGACATTTACGATTCTACATTTGGCAGACACTTTTATCCAAAGTGACTTACAGTGCTCTTATTACAGGGACCCCCAGTTCCCCTGGAGCAACCTGGAGTCTTGCTCAAGGACACACTGGTGGTGGCAGCTGTGGAGATCGAACCGAATTGTCCCCATTGAGATCAAACTAATCGTCCCCATTGAGAAGAGCAAGATTTTGAAGCACAGCGCAGCACACAACAACCTCAGTCACAAAGGCAGGGTTCACCCCTAAGGCCTTGAAGAAAATAGAGCACCACAGTGTTTTCAGCAGGCCAAAGGCTCGCTCTACTATGCTTTGTGCACAGGAGTGCTTGTTGTTGAAATGAGCCTGCAAGGGTTCTGGCTCTCTGTATGGGCTGATGAGGCAGATGGGTGCTCTCAGGAAACAATAGCCTCGATGTCCCTTTCCTATCCATGATCAGATTCCAATCTGACTGCAGCAATGAGGGACGTGATGGAAGGCAAAGACAAATGAAGGTGGGCACGGTGGTCAGCTGCTTCATCAGCATAAAGCCACAGAATTGGCAGAGCTGTGTTGAGATGGCAGGAGGATGTGGGGTTCACCGCCTGCAAATACATAATTGTTAGAACAATAAGTTTGAATAAAGTTTTTTTTCAACAAGAAAAAGACGAAAACACGAAGGAGATTTAAGCCACTTTTTCTTGGATGAAAAATGTACGAGTCAAAGGAACGCTCCTGGTTATCTGACAGTGACACCCTTGACCCTACCCTCATTACTCAATTCCACCCTGGTCATCTATTGACTCCTGCCCATCCTCAAAGGGGAGAGTTCATGCTTCCTCCTACCACACGAGGATGCTATCAACTGAATCTTTATTTTTATTTTTTTGGAATTAGACACTTCTCAATTAGAAAAGGCAATGTCAATTTAAATGTAACAAAAGCAAACCTCTATTGCATGTTGCCAGTTTGATTTTTGATTTCACATCTCATAATTTGTGTTCTGCTCACCAAACTTAAAGTAACAGAAGTTATGGCTGACTTGATTTATGTATTGTGACATATTTCAGAGTCAGCTGTAAGGTGAAGGCGAAGTGGTATAGAGATGTAATGTGGTCAAGATCTGCCTTGCACACCTTAGAACATTTGACAACCAATCAGATTCAAGCATTTAACAGCCCCCGTAGTATAATGGCAGTTTATTGTATGAATCTATGTTTTGAAATTGATAAATATTTTGGTAGGGCTTTTACCTGCCTGCCCATTGATGATCCACACCTGCATATTTATTACATATATATTTACATATTTACCATAGTAAAAAGCTATAGTAATAATTAGTATATAAATAAAATAAGAAATATTTTTTCCACTGTGTGGACATGTGGAAGAAAGAATGAGCACTTCTCCTTTGCCGAAATAATCCATCCCTCTCACAGGTGTGGCATATCAAGATGCTGATTAGACAGCATGTTTATTGCACAGGTGTGCCTTAGGCTGGCTACAATAAAAGGCCACTCTAAAATGTACTGTTTTACTGTATTGGGGGGTCCGGGGGGGTCCGGAAACCAGTCAGTATCTGGTGTGACCACCATTTGCCTCACGCAGTGCAACACATCTCCTTCGCATAGAGTTGATCAGGTTGTTGATTGTGACCTGTGGAATGTTGGTCCACTCCTCTTCAATGGCTGTGCGAAGTTGCTGGATATTGGCAGGAACTGGAACACGCTGTCGTATACGCCGATCCAGAGTTAAGTCAGCCTTTTGTGCCTGACTTTTATTTTAAACTTTTGATCTGAGTCTTATCACTGCTATGGATTAGAGTTTTTGCATTGTTATTATTTATTTATTTATTTTTAATTAAACTTCTATTTAACTTTAGTGCTGTGTTTGTCTTCCCTTCTGGTTCCACCACCTGCTCTGTGGATCATGACATAAGAGGCTTTCTCTTGTGCTGGAGACCCAAGTACATCTCCAGATCTTGGCAATCTCTGCATTGCGTGAAGCTGTTTATTTGCTGCCTGAGGAATAAATTTAGTACCAGAGATTGGTATCGTAGAGAGGGCAAGGATTTGGTATCAGTCCAACCCTACAACCCAACCTCAAAAATAATAATAATAAAAAAAGTGTTTGTTTTATTAAGATGCTTTGGCTGCAGTTTTTTTTTTTCATTAATTTCTGTTAGGCCAAAAAAGGACATAATCATTATTTGGAAGTAGAGTTGGCTGTGGTGTGCCCTCATGACCATGAATTTATCTTGTCAAACAGTAGACTTGCGTTCTGAATTTTAATGCATACATTATTTTAGTACTTTATTGGATACTGATTCAGCAAAGCTCAAGTCTATGTCACATTTCTCACAAATAAATTGATTTTATGTCCACTTTGTTCATAAATTCCACTATAGTTGTCTAATATAATATGTAGTCAAAGGCAAAACCCTCTGAAGGCATGCTTTTTTCCCTGAATTAATAACATTAATAACAGATCTTTTTTGAACAAGTGGTTTAGACAAAGTTTTTTATAAACTTTATAAAAAACATACAAAGAGATTTTTTTCAATTAAAACTAACTGAATGGACAAGGTTTTAATCTGGAATCAGTCTGCGTGTTCATTGATTTGCAACTGTGCAGAAAATAAGCAGCATTTATCAACAAAAAAGTTAATATTAACCCCCAATGACTTCCATAGTATGAAAATATACATATTTTCTTTTGTGCTCAGGAGAAGAAAGAAAATCATATAGGTTTGGTACAACCTGAGGGTGAGTAAATGATGACAGAATTTTTTATTTTTTTTTGGAATCTTGGCCAACTTAAAGGAAAGCTATTTAGTGTGTAGTGTGTAATATAGCTGTTTGTGCTTGTAATCGATCTACAAATTAGAAAGCACAAATTACATGCCACAGGGAGTTCATCTCTCCAACTGAAAACACTTACCTGAAATGCCTCGTTTGTAGTCCTGGCATTATATCTTCTCGCGTTACTTGACTGTAACCCTGTTCCCTGAAAAAGCGGGAACAAGATGCTGCATTTCATTAATGCTGATGAAAATGATTTGTTTGACTGGTTGTGAAGCATGTGTGGCAAACTCGCCAAGAATTTGACTTAAATAACTTTGGTCCGTGATCTCATCAGAATGCATACACCTGAGAGGTTATAAACAGACATGAAATGGACACACCTTCAGGTTATACCTTTGTCTGAAGAGACACCCCGGCATGCCTACAGTGAGGCAATGAAGCACAGCATCTCGTTCCTGCTTTTTCAGGGAACAGGGTGGCAGTCAAGTAACCCGAGGCATCATTAATGCTTGATGGAAATGAGGATACCAATGCCGCCACACTGGAAAGTGTCTGAAGCCCTCAAAGTTGTGTAGTGTGTGTGCACAAACACTGAAGTGGTCTCAGACATGACTATGGGATGTTGATTCAAGGACTTTCGAGCCTGGAGTAGCATGGACATCCTATCTATAGAATCTGACGAACGTGTGTGGGGAGGACCAGCCTGTTGCATCACACACTTGCTGCAAGGGTACACCTCTTGCTAGAGCCTTAGAAGATAGTTTAATGGGCCCTCCTAGAGGCGAAGCTTGGCTGGGCGCCTCGTATGCTAGGGCAATAGCATCCCTTACCCAATGTGACATTATAGCAGCCATATCACCCTGCAGCCCAAGACTGGTTGCCCACTGAAGCTAAGCAGGGTTGAGCTAGGTCAGTACCTGGATGGGAGACCTCCTGGGAAAACGAGGTTGCTGCTGGAAGAGGTGTTAGTGAGGCCAGCAGGGGGTGCTCACTCTGTGGTCTGTGTGGGTCCTAACGCCCCAGTGTAGTGATGGTTCCCAAATTCGCCCATTGGCCTCTGACCATCATGGCCTCCTAACCATCCCCATATCTGCTGATTGGCTTCATCACTCTGTCTCCTCTCCACCAATAAGCTGGTGTGTGGTGGGTGTTCTGGCGCAATATGGCTGCCGTTGCATCATCCAGGTGGATGCTGCACACTGGTGGTGGTTGAGGAGATTCCCCCCTTCTATGTAAAGTGCTTTGAGTGCCCAGAAAAGCGCTATATAAATGTAAGGAATTATTATTATTATTGTTTGTCTAGTGGCAGCCGCCCTCAAATCCAACTGGCCATATGGACGAGAATGAAACTATATGAAGATAATTAGTGTGAGGGTGCAAAATAGCTTTGACCAACCCAGGGGCAAAGTCTAAGCAGGATGGCAAGACTGACAGAGCCAACGAGGTGCTATTAGTAGGAGGCGAGACCCTTGTTGACAGACCTTAGTCAGGACTCCGAGGAGCAGAGAGATTGAGGGAAATGCGTAAAGACACAGTCTCCTCCACTCCTCAGGGGACCCAGGGGAGCTAGAGGAGTCAGAGAGAAGTAGAGGGGACATTGTGCATTGGGGACATTGTCTCCTGTGAAGCAAAGAGGTCCACCTCTTCTTCATAAAATCTTTCCCAAATTTGACTGACTACTTCGGGGTGGAGTTTCCATTCCCTGTGTGTCACAGCTTGTCTAGACAGCAAATCTGCTCCCACATTTGTATGCTCCGGAATGTAAATCGCCCTGAGGGACAGGAACTTGTCCTGTGCCCAAAGCAGAACCTGCTGCGCTAGCCTGTTCAGGTGTCATGAACGCAGTCCGCCTTGGCAATTTATATAAAAGACTACCGAAGTGTTGTCCACCCGCACTAGGACATGGTATCCTCTTAACTGCTGGAGGAAGTATTCCATGGCCCGAAATACAACCATCATTTCGAGGCAACTGATGTGCCAATCGAGAATATGACCTCTCCAGATCCCTTGAGCTGGACGGCCATCTAAAACCTCACCCCAGCCCGTGAGGGAAGCGTCTGTCGTTAACATCTTTTGATGACAGCACGCACCTAGAGTGGGACCCAAGGTCAGAAACTGGGGTCTGAACCACATAGAAAAGGTACAAGCCCCTGGTGGGTAACCCATATCTGCTTTTGTGGATTGGTCCTTGGATGAAATCCCCTGGCTCTGAGCCACAACTGAAACAGTCTCATGTGCAGGAGGCCCAAAGGTATCACCATGGATGCAGCTGCCATGAGACCTAGAACCTTTTGAAAGTAATGGACAATAACTTTCTCTCCTAGACTGATATTCTTTAGGGTGTTTAGAATGGATTCAACACATGCAGGAGACAGCTGTGCCTGCATCGTGATCTAATCCCATACAACCCTCAAATACGTTGTCCTCTGGGCAGGAAAGAGAACGCTTTCTTGGAATTGAGTCTCAACCCCAGAGACTTGAGATTAATGAGGACAACATCCCGATGTCAAAGCGCAAGCTCTTGAGACTGGGCCAAAATCAGCCCGTCGTCTATGTAATTTAAGATGCGGATGCCCTGGAGTCACAACGGAGCCAGTGCTGTATCCATGCATTTTTTGTATGTGTGGGTGACAAGGCTAGGCTGAATGGAAGAAAGCGATACTAGTAAGCTTCGCCCCCGAAAGTGAACCTCAGGAACTTCCTGTGGTGTGGCAAAATTACTATATGAAAGTATGCGGGGGAGAAACTTATCGGTCCTTGAGACCGATTGTCACAAACCAATCCCCGGACTGGATCTGAGAAAAAATCATTTTGATTGTCAGCATTTTGAACTTGTATGTTCTGAGGTAGCGGTTCAACCCAGAAAGATCCAAAATTTGGCACAGCCCCCCATCATTTTTGGGAACCAGAAAATACCGGCTGTAGTAGCCCGATTCTCTGTCTGGGAGGGGAACATGTTCTATGGCCCCATTGTCCAGCAGAACTTCTTCTTAGATGAGATGATCATCCTTAGGCCCAGCCTCTTACTGCTGAGAGTGGTGAGCCTCTCCCTAGTCCCTACAAAGGGGCGCATGACCCACCATGCTCTGCTTCTCGGATTTTTGCCGCAGTGGAGCTGGACTAGGTTGGGGCTGGGTGGCCGACTGCCCTGACCCATGTGTACGGCGGGGGAGAAACTTATCGAAAACTTCTGCGTGTGTCCTGGCCTCCTGGAACCTACTGTCAACCGTATTGACGGATTCACTAAACAGGCCGGAAGGCGACACAGGGTCATCAAGGAGGAACGCCTTATCCCTATCCTTGATGCCCGTGAGGTTGAGCCAAAGATGCCTGTGGCTCGGCGTAGCTCTGAAAACGCCTCCTCACTAATGCTCCTGCTCATGCTCATATCTTTCAGCAGATCATCCTGGTATGCCTGCAGAACCGCCATGGTATGCAGGGCAGCACAAGCCTGACCTGCTGCCTAGAAAGCCTTCCCCACCAATGCAGATTTTGTTCTGCATGGCTTGGTTGGGAGCGTTGGCTTCTGAAAGGGGTCATATGATGCGATTACAATTTTTCCTTTCTCTTTGGAGAAGAAGGAGGACCCGCCCTCCCCCTCACGCTTGCAAAACTCAGTTAGTGAGAGAATCGTGCCAAAATTGTAAGCGGAGAGATAAGAAAGATGTAGCCGTACATATCGGTTTATTTCGGGAACTTTTTGCCCCACATGCACAACAAGTCATTTAGACATTTGCAACAGTTTGTTTTTTTACACATACAGATTGGTTCTATGCAGTCAATCCGTTTTGCAGTTCTTTAAACTGTTGTTTTCGCTTGCAAATCACTGTTCACAGGCTTGCAGTGCTTTTGACCGTCTTTTGGCGACAAAAACGTGCCAAAAGTGTAAGCGCGGAAAAATGGAAGTCAGAAGCATGCAGATCATATTTATTTTGCGTTAGCATGAAGCTGCAGTTTCACAATACATGAATTGCACTTACGAGTAACAGTAAAATGCTGCAAATCATTTTTCTTACGCTTGAAACGCGATTTACACCTTTACAAAGCTTCTCTTGCGCATGCAAATTTAATTTACGCTTACAGTCTTATGTACACTTCCACAACTCTTACCCCGCGTATGAAAATCTTTTAGGCATTAAATTACCTTCATAGTAATACCTTCTAATACCGATGGCATAGTTACCATAGATATAACAATATTCACAGCTGCTCACAAAGCCGACACATGTTCTAAACGGCTGAACAATCACAACAGACTGGGCAAGCAGACCAATAAGAGCAGACTGGGTTTTTCAAAAGTTAGGCTTAAAAAAAAACAGGAACTAAAACCAGTGTAGTTTTATATGTGCATGCTAAAACAAACAACAAGTGGCAAATTATTTAACTGAGGTACTGGTCCATGTCTCTAATTGGTTAAGTAACTCATATTTACATTTGAATATAAGCTAAACTGTTTGTACGTTCTTTTCACAAAAAGCAACAGTGATTCCTCGTCCTGATGTGTTTGTTAAAGGAGAACAGTTCAGGGTTGTTTCTGATTTTAAATATTTAGGAGTAATTTTACATTCCCAACTGTCATTTCAAAATGCCAAAAAGGTAGCCAATATTATTCAATTTAATTTGGCTAACTTTAGGCATATAAGACCATACCTAACAATAGAGGCAGCAAAACTTTTCACGCACTCTATTATCTTTTCTCATATTACATATTGTTTTACGTTGGTCACAAGCAAGCACGACAATTTTAAAATCAGTTGAATCTCTTTACAAACAGACACTTAAAATATTTGATCAGAGGATTGATAGTTACGATTATTGCAACATAGTTTGAAAACATAATATATTGAGTTTTGATAAAAAAAATGTTGATGCTTGCTTGATTTTTAAGATTTTAAATGGTTATGCACCGTCCCCATTGTTTCAGTTTATAATGCAGAAGGATGGCAGAGCAACAAGAGCAATTACTAGAGGAGACTGTGTTGTACATTTTAGGTGCACAACATTTGGACAATCAGTCTTTTCAGTTAGAGCCATTAATTATTGAAATACTCTACCAACTGAATTTAGGGGTAGTACAAATTAGTCAACATTTAAATATAAATGAAAGAAATGGCTAGAAGCAGATCAAATTTGCAATCATGTGTAAATTGTGTATTTTTTTATGATACTACCATTGTTATCTTTAGTAGTATTATTCCATGTAATTGATCTGGTAATATTTTGTTTGTGTGTGTCTCTGTGTGTGTGTGTGTTTGTGTGTGTGATAACTTACTATGTTTTAGACTTTTAGGTTGCCTTTTTAAAATCTGGCAAGAAAGTTTCCCACACATGCAAGTTGGATGGCTTTTTGATACAGAGAGGCAGGACAAACAAGTCTGTTTCCCATGAGGACAATGTCTTGCGATGCATTAACTGAGCTCCTGTCTCAGCTTATGAAATGCCTTTAGCTTTGCGTGGCCTGCGTCCGATGTGGTCTGCTTTAAGTGTGTCCAGGCTTTTATAACAACTGTCTGCAGGACAGAGTCTTTTTCTGTTTCACGTCATACTTCATCCAAGGTCAATGCTTTTGGAACTGTGTTGTCAATTATGATTTTGACATGGCTTTCTGCATTTTCTGAAGAGTTGTCTGCATGTTGTCCGTCCACAGGATGCCTCAACATGTAATCAGCAGGATTGCCTTTCTCTGCTTTGTACTGGACTGTAAACGTGTGACGTTGCTATCTCAGTCTCCAGCGTTCGAGTCTGGCTGGTGGAGATGCTCGAGGGTTATTGAAAATGAGCTCCAGTGGTTTGTGGTCTGTAATAACTGTGAAGTTGTGAACCATACACAACTCTTCCCAACTGGAAGTGCTCACATGCCTAGACTATTGCTAGAGCTTCCCTCTCTGTTTTTGAATAGTGTTGTTCTACAGCTGTGAGCGCTCGACTGGCATACACAATCTTTGTCACCGGAACTGTCTGACATTGTAGCATTCTGAATGAGTTGAGATTTTGGCTTGTCCAGTGCTGCTTGTTGTTTCGGTCCCCAATTGCAAATGTGGACTTTCCGAATGAGTTCACGCAGCGGCTGTGTGGTTGTTGCATAATCCTGAATGAAACGTGAACAATATGTTGTCATTCAGGCAGGTTCTGTGGGGCTGAGAGGTTCTTGATGGCTGTTATCTTCTTTGGATCTGCAGAAATTCCTTTGTCTGAAAACACATATCCAAAGAAGTCTTCTTGCTGTACTCACACTTGTTTTTGTTGAGGGTGAGGTTTTTCTCTTTGAGTCTCTTGAATACAGCTTGCAGACTGGTGTTGTATTCATCTTGTGTTTTCCCATAGACTGATGTCGTCACTCATGTTCCTGACATTTGGGATGCCACGAATGACCTGCTGAATTGTGTTTTGGAACACCTCGGCAGCTGAACTAATCCCAAAATTGAAACGAGTGTACCTCCAGAGTCCTACATGAGTTGTGAATGTTGTTATGTACCAGGAGTTTGGATGTAGTTCAATCTGATGATATCCAGCATTCAGATCCAGTTTTGTGAAACATACAGCTCTGTTTAAATCGTGTATCATATCATCCACTGTCGGGGTGACGTGACGTTGCATGACATTGCATGACGATGCATATGCGCACACTGTCAGGATTTTGGGGTTTTGGTGTTACAATTATAGGTGATACGCAGATGATCTGTGACTTTTTCAATGATACCTTGTTGTTCAAGTTATTTTGAGTTCTAGCTCCACTTTCTTCATCTAAACTTGTTGGCGCTTAAGGGTGTGTTTTGCACGGCGTGTCATCTGTATGCACAGTGATCACTTTTTGTCTCACCTTTTGAAATTCGGGCTTCGCTAGATTTGAATTATTGGTTGTGTAGCATTTTGACCTGCTGCATTTTTTTTTTTTAATGATTCAGCTTTCCATAGCCTTTGCATATTTTTCCTTTTGCTGCAGTTTTTCTCTCCACCATCATGTGGAAAATGTCCTCTGCAAATGTTGCATCCCAGATAGCACACGTACGTCTGCAAGATATCTGTTAAAGATCACTTCATCTGGCATCTGCTGTGTACAAACATCTGATAGACATCTTTCAGTTTTGCATACATTCTAAATCATAAACATCTTAAAGACATCTTCTGAATGTCTATTTGACATCTGATAGGAAACATCCTACAGACCAGTGTTAATTTCGCTGACAAATCATTTTCGTCATAATTTTCGTCAACAGCATTTTCTCACCGACGAAAACAAGACGATAACAAAATAAAAACTTGTTCTGAATGACAAAAACTATGACGAAAATCTACTGACATTTTCGGAAACACAAAACACAATATGTATTCGAAATAACGAATAATACGAAAATGTTATGGAGGGATGATTTGGGAAGGGATCCAGTCAGAACGAATCTCCTGTTTTCTGAGCGCACACACACCCGAAGCATGCACACAGAAAAGCGCTTCATAATGCATCCTTGCATTCGGTTTTAAAGAGACAGCAGCCTCATTTAGTTGTGTAATTAATGTTAATCAAGCAACAAAAGAAAGAGAAAATCACTCACTGTTCATGACTGAATGACTTTAGTAACCCTAATAAGGATTAATCTAAATTTATTTCTATAAATAAATATGTCTGGTTGAAAGAATGAAAAATGTGGTAAGTTGTCATAAAGAATGCATATTATATAACCATTGGTATTTTATTAAAAAGGAGGACCATGTTCTTGTTTCTTTATGAGAAGTGGTTTTATTTAATTTTAATATAAAGGCATGTTGTGTGTCACAGCAGTTAAATCTGTGTCTATATTGCATGATAAAACCTTAATATCAAACCTATATAATGAGTTTGGAAATTTTAGAGAAATGCTTAATAAATGCATTACATTGTAACTAAACCCATTAGATTTTAGTCCACTAAACCTAGACTAAAATTAAAACAATTAAGATGACTAAAATATGACTAAAATTAAATGGAATTTTAGTCCAAAGACTATGACTAAGACTAAATCAACTAAGACTAGATGAGCAAACCATAGACTGGAGCAAACACTCTAACAAATACGTCTTTACCCTCTACATGCTTACGTCAGAGTTAGAATGTTGAACAGAAAACATAGAACAGGACTACATGAACACTACAACTGTCATCACACATACAGTACTGGAAAGTAACTTTGCCGATTTTCAACCAGTGTGTTCTCCGTGTTACCTGGGCCAAAATCTCCCTGTTTATTTGCCAGCAAAGCAAGACTTCTGACAGTTCAATGGCTTTTGTGAAGCTACAGACTGTACTTCTGCATTTTCGTATCTCTTCTCACTAGTGTGAATTTCGTTACCGAAAAGTATGACGTAAAATGTTCGTTGACGAGCTTTCATGTGTGCAGTTGCCAGATATCAAGAGTTCAAATCTGCAAATCAGAGCTTCTCAATTAAAAAAGAATTTTTTTTCTGCCCGGTGTTTTGCTTAATTTTTGCAATCTGGCAACCAGCAATTTCACGGTTAAAACAAAAAAACAACATACAATATAGAATTAGTTTAGACTTCCCAATAGAAATTGGTTTTGTTCAACAAGATCAAAAATTAGAGAAACACTGGATATCATGGCTTGTGTCTAGTGCCATAGAGATGTACCAGAAGATAAGATTAAGGGTCAGCTATTCATCTCACAGTCTTTCTGACCACAGACACAAGCATGTCTGTATGAAACGATCAGTGGCAGATCATACTGTCACGTTTCTAAAAGTCCAAAGATGAAGACAGGTCCAAAATTTCCAACATGAAAGTATTTAATGATTAAATAATACAAAATGATCCAAACATGCATAACAGTGTGTGCCATACATAAACAACAACCGACAATGAACTGAGGAAACAAAGGAGCTTAAGTATACTCAGATAACAAACTAAAAGTTGCTCAGGTGTGATGATCAAATGAATAGGCATGGTAACTAAAGAGGTTAGGAAACTAGAACAAAGACAACAGGAAATGAAACAAAACCAACTAAAAGTCTTGATAAGGAAAACTAAACGGACAGTTCTTGACACATACATTTAGACCAGCTCTATTAGAGAGTCTGACATCAGGACCGGCTTTATCTGCTCAATCTTGTCCATCTGTAGGATTCATTCCACACACCCCCATTTACTCACACATCAGTTCACTCAAGGTTATCTGTTTAGGACACACACAATGTCAGTCATAAAGAAGAGCTGATATTAATGATTTGTCTCCACTCTAGTGGTGCTGATAAAACCTTTTTCTGTTCTCCAAGAGATATTGCTAAAACCATTATCCAGTATTTATGTGGAAGTAATTGAATATGAATGAATGAATTAATGTTTTGTTTTTGTCTTGATTTTTTAATCTTAATGTCTTAATAAAAAATGTAGAATGGTTAAATGGAATATGGTTAAAATAAGTTAATATTTGTAAAATATTTATAAAACAAATAATATGTCATTTTTTAAAGATAACTTACACAAAAGTAATAAAAAAACAGATTGCTAGCCTGAGTACAGTAGGTACTTCCTTTGAATGAATACATGATGTTAATAGATTAGAATAGATTTTTTTTTTCTTTTGCATTTAGAAGGTTTTGTGGTGGCAGTCACAAATCTCAGCACATTCAAATATATTGTACATGTAAATGGATGTAAACTAATAATAATAATAATAATATCCATCAGTCTCTAATATTATTTAGTTTTTTTTTTTCTGGTTCCTCACATTTTTGAAGGACATGAGTGTAAGCATGTCTCCTGTCTTGTTTTAGCTGTAAGATTATAGTGGTTTTGTGGACTGCTAGATAGGTGGATATGATTGATTGGGTAATTAGCTGAGATAATGGAGTCGCACTGTGATATTCATAAGAGAAGAATGAAGCATTATACTGTAAAGAGAAGCCCATGGAGATCCATCAGTGCAATAACTCAGGCCTGTTCTGTCTGGTCAGAGCAACCTGCTCTCTTTTTGACAGGTACATTCAGAATCATAATAATTACCCGTGGAGCCATGAACTCCGTAAGTAACATGTAAATGGAACTTAAAGGCTTCGCCGTGTGTCTCTGAATGAAGGATTGCAAGTTTCACTGAGTAAGAGCCTGTCAGAGCAGAAGGTTTTGAAATTCAATAAACATAGTGTGTTCAAAAGGGATAATGGCTCTGTCTTTCATGGATAACCATTAATGGAAAAGCATCCTCTGAAAAAGAGACAAAAAGAGAGAACGCTAGAGAAAGGGCCCCGTTTGTGTTTGTGTTTGGAACGCTCATCTGTCCTCTTTCCTGTGGTAAACTGAGATATGATGGTTAAAATGTCAGCCAGGAACAAGACGAGCTGGAACTAACTGATATTTATAAATGCTTGTTCTGCAGTTACATGACAAACAGGGTCCAAAATTAAATGGAAACTGTTTTGCCACACTTGCTAAGGCAAATAACAAAAAACAAAACAAAAAAACTGTACTTTTGCATTGTTTTTATTAAAACCCTATTTTTTTTCCTATGATAATTGAATTATTAAGCTGATATATTTGTGACAAACACAATTGCCATTGGTCATTGTGTCTCTCGCAGTGTCATACACAAGTTTGTCTCCATTGATTCATTCTTGAATCCGAGATTGGAGGTGCCCGGAGATATGCCTATGGGTTTATATGAAAGTATTTTAGATTTTTTTTGGGCGTATATCAGACTAGATTTTTTTGGGCATATAGTTTGGGCGTATATCAGACATCCGAAAGAATATACAACAGTGTGCATATATGCCTATGGATATACCTGTAACTCATGCTGTGTTGTCTGATTTTGAGCCCATTTCTTTATCCATGCTTTTAGACATTGTACTCAAGCTTAAGTTGACATTTTCTCCTCAAGATATTTTTCCAACAAAGCTACTAAAGCAAGTTATTGAGTTGATTGGTCCATTTGTATTATCAATAATTAATAAGAGTTTACTTTCTGGAATTGTTCCAACTTACTGTAAACATGCCATAGTGCAGCCTTTACTGAAGAAATCAAACCTGGATAAGAGTGTGTTTTGCAGTTATAGACCAATTTCAAAGCTTCCTTTTTTAGCAAAGATTTTGGAGAAAACTATTTTTAATCAACTTGAGTCCTTCCTTTCTGATAATGCTATCAGTGAAGTCTTTCAGTCGGGATTTAAAAAACATCATAGTACAGAATCTGCATTATTGAGAGTTTTTAAACAACATTTTTATGGCAACTGACTCTGGTGACGTGACTCTACTTTTGCTTTTAGATCTTACAGCGGCGTTTGATACAATCAACCATCAGATTTTTATCTCACGGTTAGAAACTTGTGTAGGTATTCGAGGAAATGCCTTGAATTGGATTAAGTCTTATTTTCAAGACAGAAGTTTCTCTGTTCAGATGGATGAAGGTATATCGACCTCAGCGCCTTTATCTTGTGGTATTCCACAAGGATCTATTCTAGCACCAGTCTTTTTTTTTCACTTTATATGCTCCCATTAGGTCAGATCTTGAATAAATATGGTGTGTCATTTCACTGTTACGCAGACGACACCCAGTTGTATCTACCTCTGAAGCCAACTGCCTCTATCGCTGTAGAAAGATTGGTGGAATGTCTTGGTGAGATTAAGGTGTGGATGTCTGCTAATTTGCTATGTTTAAATGAATCAAAAACTGAATTGATTTTATTCGGCCCTTCTGAGTCTGTTGATGCATCCAAAATTTAGTTGGGTATACTATCCCCTTTTCACATCAAGTAAAAAACTTAGG
The DNA here is from genome assembly GCF_001515625.1 of Sinocyclocheilus rhinocerous. Classification (NCBI taxonomy): domain Eukaryota; kingdom Metazoa; phylum Chordata; class Actinopteri; order Cypriniformes; family Cyprinidae; genus Sinocyclocheilus; species Sinocyclocheilus rhinocerous. The sequence goes on along the minus strand of NW_015635025.1, from coordinate 554,363 downwards.
TATAGTTTGTGATAGTGCACTTAAATTTGATAAACAAATAAATGAAGTTGTCAAAATTATTTTTTTTCAATTGAGATTAATCTCTAAAATTAAGCCTTTTTTATCTCGGAAGGACCTGAAAAAGGTTATCCATGCTTTTATTTTCCTCAAGATTAGACTACTGTAACTCCATGTATTGTGGTGTTCAATATAAAAGTTTGGGCAGACTACAGCTGGTCCAAAACGCGGCCACAAGACTTTTGACAGGTACTCTGAAAAATGAGCATATCACTCCTGTATTAAGAGAACTACACTGGCTGTCGGTTTCTTATAGGATTGATTTTAAGGTATTATTATTTGTTTTTAAAGCCTTACATGGTACAGCTCCATCATATATAGCTGATCTGATCCAGGTGAAGAAACCAAAGAGAATGTTACGTTCTGAGTCATTGAATCTCTTAGTGGTCCCGCGGACGTACCGGAAAACGAGAGGAGACCGCTCCTTTGCAGCCGCTGCTCCTAGACTGTGGAATGGTTTACCTCATTATATCCGGCAGTGCCCCACTCTTAGAGAGTTTAAGAGAAATTTAAAATCATATATTTTTTTTACTGTGGCGTTTGAGCATACCTGAGTGCGGTGTTAGTGCTGAAACTGGTTCTTACCAATTGCCTCATTGAGTCTGAGGTTTTATTTGTGTTTGTGTGTTGTTATGATATAGAACTTGAAAGTAATTTTATTGTTTTTCTGCATTCTCATGTACAGCACTGTGGTCAATAAATAAATAAATAAATAAATAAATAAGTGCTCTATAAATAAAGTGAACACTGAACATTGAACATCTCTCAGTGAACACCGCCTGTCATAAAGACAGTGTTCAGTTTTCCTGAACACTTCATGCTTTCTTTTTCTTACATAATAAATGAGTTTCAACTCAATTTCATAACCATTTATTTGTTTATTTTGTATGCAGGGGCATCAGTTATGCACGGCAGGGTATGGTGAATGCCATAACTTGGTCGCCCGGTAAATGTTAAAGATTTCATTATAAATAAAATTAATTAAGATATAAATGATTAAATTAGTTGTAAATTAAATATTTCAATACTAACACAAAAGGGAAATAATAAAACATTGAGTTGGGTTTACTATAGACCTGCGTTATTTGACCTAACTCGTTCATGCGAGAACTGTCCTGTCTGACAACCGGAGCAAAAAAAGAGATATTTGCCTGAAAGAAGAAAGACACACATAGGCCTTCCATCTTGTGGTAAATGGGTAAATAAAAACAAATTAAAGTTTTTATTTGCTGATGATTGTGATGTATGACAGTGTACTTATAATATATTGTTAATAAATAAGTAATAAATAATTATATTGTGAACCAAGGACTTCATGTGACCAATTTATGAGATTTCCATTTCCATTTTTTCTCTTCCATATATCAGAGCTGCATATTATGTGCCAGGTTATTTCCAAAGCTTTTTTAATTGGCTGATGCTGTTAGTTTAACTGCAGTTTTGTCTTTCTCGTGACATTGTTAGATTGATCATATGAACTTACCATACCTTGACTTTTAGACTGCATCCGAAACATTATTCCTCACATAAAAGTTACAAAAGCAAAAGTTTATTTCCTCTACAGTGAGTTCCCTTTCAAGGGAACTTCGAACTGCGTCCTCTAGGGGTCGCTATGGGGAACGCCTCGACGTGACCAGTGTCTGAAGCATACATTCAAAAAACACCAAAAACATATTGGCCGGTGACAGCCTATGACATCACTACCGGTGCGACTATAGTATAAATAGGTGCTGGGAGAACACGTCATCCTCTTCTTCGTCTTAAGTGACTGTTTTGTTTGAAGCGTGCATTCCGGGGGTAAGAGCGATCTTTCTTCCCTTATTATGGCGAGCACTAGCAAGATATTTAGGAGGTGTGTTGATCCGTGTCTTCGTTATTTGACACCTGATGACACACATGATCTTTGCGTCTTTTGTTTGGGCAAAGAGCACGCACGCAATGTCCTCGAGGGGGCAATCTGCGTTCACTGCGAGCGTTTTTCAATGAAAAAGCTCCGCTATCGTCTGTCTCTCTTTTCGAGGAAGGAGGGTTAGCCGTCTGCTCCCAGTGGTTCAGGACCCGCCGCTGCTGAGGCACGGAGGAGAATGAGGTCTTGGGGATCGCAGATGGATCTGGCCGATGAGTTTAAGGAGGGGCTTTCCCTCTCGCGCTCCTCGGCCATGGACGAGGGTGAGCCGCTGGAGGATGATGATGTGATTTCCCTAACATCGTCTGATCCAGCGGCCAGTGCTCTGCTGGGTTTGGCCCAGGAAGAGCAGGAGATGTCTGAGGAGGGTGAAGAAGTTGAGGCTGAGCCCTCCCAAACCTCCTACCCTGCGTATGATGAGCTACTGGAGGTTATGGATCGTGCCACTTGCCGTGGAAGTTGGCCAGGAAGGTGGTGCCGCGAGGTCGTCTCGACGAGCGTTATCTGTCTGACCATAGCCCCCCAGCTCAGGTGAGCCTTCCTTTTCTTCCTGATCTCCATACGGAGGTCAAGAAGGAATGGAAGAGGCCATTTTCTTCACGCATCCATCGGTTCCAGCATATGAGTTATGCCAACATTGAGGTGATGCG
>NW_015635025.1:541540-551121 GCF_001515625.1 Sinocyclocheilus rhinocerous | reverse complement strand
GGATCTGGCCGATGAGTTTAAGGAGGAACTTTTCCTCTCGCGCTCATCGGCCGTAGACGAGGGTGAGCCGCTGGAGGATGATGATGTGATTTCCCTAACATCGTCTGATCCAGCAGCCAGTGCTCTGCTGGGTTTGGCCCAGGAAGAGCAGGAGATGTCTGAGGAGGGTGAAGAAGTTGAGGCTGAGCCCTCCCAAACCTCCTACCCTGCGTATGATGAGCTACTGGAGGTTATGGATCGTGCCACTTGCCGTGGAAGTTGGCCAGGAAGGTGGTGCCGCGAGGTCGTCTCGACGAGCGTTATCTGTCTGACCATAGCCCTCCAGCTCAGGTGAGCCATCCCTTTTCTTCCTGATCTCTATACGGAGGTCGAGAAGGAATGGAGGAGGCCATTTTCCTCACGCATCTATCGGTTACAACTAACGAGTTATGCCAACATCGAGGGGATGCGCGAAAGCGGCTATGAGAAGATGCCCCCTGTAGAAGAGACGCTGGCTAGCTATCTCTCTATGGGTGAGACATCCTCTCTTAAGACTCCCTCCTTGCCATCTAAGCCCCTTCAGGATACATCTCGCTTAAATGGCAGGGCATACGCAGCAGCAGGTCAGGCTGTCGCTTCGTTGCACACGATGGCGGTGCTTCAGGTGTATCAGGCTGATCTACTGAAAGACCTGGATAAAGGCGAGGGGCTTTCTCCCGATGAGGTAGCTGAGTCTTCCGAACTTTTTGGTACCTCCGTCGAGACGGTGGTTGAGAAGTTCAAGGAGGCGAAGGCGCACTCAGCGGCCTTCAAAACCTTCATTCCACAAAGGTCCAGGTCTGACCCCGAACAACCCAGGGGTCCTGGTCTGTCTCGGTCTGAGGATCAGAGACGGGCACAGAAGGCTAGTGTCGTGGCTCGCGCTCCTCCCCCACCTGCGGGTAGGGCTAGGAGGAATCGCGGGTCAAAGGGAGGTAGGCAAGACCTGAGGGAGGTGATCCCAACGCTCTCGTCTGGACCAGAGTGATACCTGAGCATCTACTCATCTCCCTCGGGGGGTTTACCATCTGCCCTCATCTTCCCCTCCCTAATTCCCCTGTTACCCATAATCTTCTCCACCTGACCGAGGTTAGGTAGGAACCTCTTGCGCCTGCATTGCAGTCTCCTATGCTGGACCTATGATGTTTTCGGTTGGTTCTGTGTCTTACATAGTAACCACCTTACTGATGGTCCGGACTAGAGGCTTCTTCGGGCTTCGCTTCTTGAACGGGGCTCCTGCGCGGGAACCATGGTGGGTCAGTACGATCCATTTTGAATATATGCGCTGGTGGTTGTGTGAATCCCTCTGCTAGCCTTCTTTGCGGTGTTTCCGGGACCTGTGTGTTTCTGTCCTTTTCTAGGGTAGGTCCTTGCTTTCAGGCTGCCCTGACTGGGACGCCATATCCAGGTTCGCCCGAGGGGCTTCCTGTGGATCAGGATACCCCCTCTCGCTGAGACGTCGAGCGGGAGGTATGAGTGGCGTTTTTGTGAGAAACCATTCTTGTGAAGTGCTATCGCCAGGCAGTGCTCCCCTCGACTCAGAGGGTTGTCTTTGAGCTTGCCACTCCCGTTTGGCTCATTACTTCTGGGCATCTGTGAGCAGATGCTTAGGAATCTCTATAAAATCCATGCTATGGTAAGTGCACACGCTAAGCTCTGTGCACTTTCTAAAATCCACATAGCGGTAAGTGCATGCTGAGCACTTTCTAAAATGCACATGGTGGTAAGTGTGCACGCTAAGCACTCTGCGCACTTTCTAAAATCCTGTATGGTAAGGGTTACGCGTTGTTAGCCTCGTTCCCTTTCTCTGAGTTGACTTAGGCCCCGGTACTCGCCTTGGGCTCCACTCAACTAGTGTGTCTCTGTTGATACATTTCTTGAAGCATCGCTCTCCTCACTGTAGAGGGTTATTTATGAGCATGGAGAGCTGGATGTTTGCTCCCTCAGCTACAGATTTACTGCTAGCCACTCCAGCATTATAGCCGTAGACATAGCGTTTTTGGGGATGCGCTATTTCTATCTATGGGGTGCTCTTTCAGGGTGCCACGAGAACCCCTAGAATGGTATTTCAAGTGTGTGCACGTTATGCTTTGCCCACTTTTCTAAAATCCTGTACAGTAAGAGCTACGCGCAACAGCTTCGTGCTCTTTCTGAGTGGTTTAAAACCCCGGTTCCTCCTTGGGCACCACTCCACCTATGTATCCTCAGGATACCTACTTTAACAGGGTGTTGCTACTAGGGGTCTGTTTAGACAGTTCCTTCAGCAAGCTCATGCATAGCAAGCGGTAGCCCCCTGGGTGAAAGGCCAAGATCTAGTACGATTCTAGGCACTTGGTCGTATCCCCTTAAAGGAATCTATTCCTGATTCCAAGCCTTGAGCTCTACCCCGGGCCCAGGAGTTCTGTTTGTTTGGGGTATGTAGCTTAGGCCTTTGGCCGTAGGAGATAATGTCACTGACAGCCGTCTAACGTCCCAGGGGCAACTCCCTTAAAGCTTTGGTAGAGTAGGTACTTAGTGCTCGCCTGTGGTTTGGCATGCACTCCCCTCAGCATGGTGGCGTGGGTATACCGCTCCCCATAGCGGCCCCTAGAGGACACAGTTCGAAGTTCCTTGAAAGGGAACGTCTCAGGTTACTTATATAACCATGGTTCCCTGAGTAGGGAACAAGAAACTGCGTCCTGTAGCTTCCTGCCATGCTTCGGACACAAGCTTCAGACGAAGAAGCGGATGACGTGTTCTCCCAGCGCCTATTTATACTATAGTAGCACCGGTAGTGATGTCATAGGCTGTCGCCGGCCAACATGTTGTTGGTGTTTTTTGAATGTATGCTTCAGACACGGGTCACGTCGAGGCGTTCCCCATAGCGACCCCTAGAGGACGTAGTGTCTCGTTCCCTACTCAAGGAACCATGGTTACATACGTAACCTGAGACGTTTTCAGGCCAGGAACATCCAGAAGCACATGATAATACTAGAGGAGAGACTTGGGCTGGATCTGTTGGTGTGATTGAGATGGGGGCTAATTTTACTCGCTGAGCCGTGAGTAGAGCAGCTCCTTTCAATCTGCTCTCTGACACATCAACATTAAGAATGCACAGAGCCTCACAGTTATGCATTTCAACTGTCCTGAAGGACTGGAATCGAGCGAGTAAATCGATCTGAACTCATTCGTAAAAATAGACCCATTGAAACACGATGGCCGTGAGAGCCCGGCTTTCATGGTCTGGTGTGTTTCGGTGAGCATGCCGGAGTTTTGATGTAAACCACATCATGGAACAACTTGTGGAAATCGAGTTGTGAAGCCTGTTAGAACTAGATTGCTAAACGTGCAGTGCTGGGATGTGGTTCAGTGCCATTGCTTTCTTTGAGGAGAGTGTTGTAATATCTCAGTTTATTGGACATTTTGGGGGTGCTGAATGTAAAATTAAGTACACTTTGTTACTTTTTTTTTTTTGTTTGTTTTTTTGAGTATGAATATTAAATCTAAATACTACTTTTAAATGTAAGCAGCATTTCCATCTATGGTAAAGAATGAAGATTTTTAGTTGCAAGTATAGGTGACATATCAGCCAGCTGAGTGATTCAGTCAAACTCAGCACAGGGACAGACAGCTGCAAATCATCTAGCAGTCACTCAGACAGACAGCTGTCAGTGTGCAAAAAGCCCTATACTTCTGACGCAAAAACCTGACTGGATGAGTCAGTGTTAAGTATAGAATAACAGTAGTTTCAAAAGAGGTTTTTGATCAAAATGAGAAGAAATGTCTTACAGTGTATGTCATATTAGTGTTACAATGTCTTTATTTTAGGCCTAGCATTTTTAAAAACTCTTCTTGAGCAGCTCACTCGCTTGATTTGTTCATTATCGCTTTCAAGGCAGAAAGGGTGATTGTTTAGGGTTCGAACCCGGGACATCTTACTCCCAAAGCAAGACTCATACTCCTGTTAAAGGGGTCATATGATGTTGCTAAAAAGAACATTATTTTGTGTATTTGGTGTAATGAAATGTGTTTATGCGGTTTAAGGTTCAAAAAACACATTATTTTCCACATACTGTACATTATTGTTTCTCCTCTATGCCCCGTCTTTCTGGAACGCATCAATTTTTACAAAGCTCATCGCTCTGAAAAGTGAGGTGTGCTCTGATTGGCCAGCTTAGTGTTGTAAATACAACTTAACCACTGATTTCTAGTCGTGTCCTCTTTTGGAAGGCCAAACAAAGTATTTCGCTTTCACAACGAAACACAGCATCTCCACAGCATGGCGGTGGCAGCAACAATACTACAGCGAGAATAAAAGTTACGCCTTCTTTCTTTGCGTGAACATTTGGGCGGCGTTATGCAAATCTTCCCACATTGTGACGTAGACATGTGGGGGGCGTGTTAGAACGAGCCGTTTTAGGTAGGCGTGGTTGACTCTTAACTTTTATAAAGAATATCTCTTTGGATTTGAGACTTTAGTCTTTGCAACTTTACAGATCTTCTTTATGCACCAAGAGCTTGTAACACTTCAAAGAGAAAGAGAAAATTGAAATTGCATCATATGACCCCTGTAAAGTAATGCTGCACACTGTTACTTTCACAGTTTGTGAAATTGAAAACATTCACAACTAGAAAATGTAAAAAATATTTGTTATAGGCAACTTTATCATCTTCTCATATTTATTTTTTTGTTCACTTTTGTTTGCTCATTTTTTGTTATCATTTTGTTATAATATAATACTGTTTTGATCTGTTTGCACTGGTTACTAGTTACTATTTTTCACAGTGTGATTTTTGGTGAATTGTTTTAAAACTAGTTTGACCCACAAACTTTATAATTATTAATTAAATAAAGTAGTATATAGAACCAAAAACAATAATAAAAAAAAAAAACATAAAAAAATGTATTGCCTCCATTTTTAATTAATGGATAATAGCAAGTGAGATTTTAATAATATTTAGATCACTGAACTAGAAATTGTCCCTGGATTCCATTTCCATAATTGCTGAAAGTTTTAGAATTAAAATACTGGCAAACCAACCTGCAAAAGCAAAGACATAGCATTTCTTCTCCGCAATACCATGTGTAACTCTAAGAGACTAAGGAGACAAATGATCAACATTAGGACTGGGCTACTCTTGTCCTCGCGATCCACTTTCCTGCAGAGTTCAGCTCCACCCCTGATCAACCTCACATGCCTGTAGCTTTCTTGTAATGCTGAAGAGCTCGACTGGCTGTTCAAGTGAGTTTGATTAGGGTTGGAGCTGAACTCTGCAGGAAAGTGGATCTCGAGGACAAGAGTGGCCCAGCCCTGCTCTACACACAGCTTTCAGATCCAAGTAAGAAAACATGAACAGAATTCAAACGACCATGAACACATACTACAAAACAACGACTGACAATGGGAACACAGGGCGTAAACACACAAGGGTTAACAAGGCAACAAGAAACACCCTGGGAGACAATCAAGGGGAACCAATCATGAGATTAAACTACAAAGAAACTACAAAATTAACAGGAAACTATAGGAAACATGAAAAACATAAAACTCCAAACACTAAACAGGAAATATGTCACATCATGCTATTGAAAAAGATATTGTGTCGTCATTTAAACTCATTCCAAACTTGTATGATTTTCTTTCTTTTTTCGAAGTCACCATAAAATCAAAAGTGACAATTCTTATTTTTATGAATTATTGCTATGTTATTATGAATGTTTTATCCATGCATATAATTTTATTAAAAAAACTTAATGTGCCCTTGTAATCTTTAATCAAAATAACTTCCCTGCCCTTTTTGCAATGACATCTCTTCTCTAATGACATGTACACCAGTGTGAGTACGGGACAATAACCTCTCCCCTCCAGCAACCTGTCACTCACACGAGATTACAGGTGCAGCAAACGACAACACTCAAACTATCCAATCAATTCCTGATGGCCGAATTAAATGACGCCCTGCATTTTTTTCTTGTTCAAGAAGACTTTTCGGTAACACTTTACGTTAAGGTTCCCTTTATAAAGGGTTTATAAAAGTGTTAATAAATGACTAATAACTCACTTACAAATGCACTATAAATCATTGATAAGCATTTATAAATGCATGAATAAAAGGGTGATTTTGATGCAATACCTGCCAAATAGTGAGCCATTTTTATGTTATAAATGCTTAACAAATATATTTATAAATACTTATTTCACTCAAAACCAGATTCCTGATTTATTTCATGATGCAGCAAAAATTTATTATTATAGCAAGACTGAAGGGTGTTGTATTTATGGTTTTCTCATTTATATCTCATGACTCGTGTCACTTTTCTAACAATGTTTCTTACCAGAATCTACTCTGTACCTTACCCATGATCCTCCGCAAAAGTTCATGATGCCTATCCACAGCGATATATTTTGTTTATCAAGAAGAAATTATCATCTTGATTTTTATTTTGGGGAAAAAATCATAAAAGCACACCCATGACTTGATGAGATATTAATATTGAAAATTTTAACTCCAATATTACCTGTGAACCTTAATGTAATGAGCCATTTATTAATTATTTATAAATGTTAATAACTTGTGAAAGTGAACCTTAATGTAAAGTGAACATCTGTGAACCAGTTATTAATGAGTTATAAACGGTAATAATGTCTAAAAATGAACCTTAAAATGATCACCTGTGAACCATTTATTAATTAGTTATAAACGTTAGTAACCTGTGAGAGTGAACCTTAATGTAAAGTGAACACCTGTGAACCATTTATTAATGAATTACAAACGTTAGTAACCTGTGAAAGCGAACCGTAATGTAAAGTGAACACCTGAGAACCATTTATTAATGAGTGATGAACATCATTAACCTGTGAAAGTGAACTTTAAAGTAAAGTGGACACACTAATCATTTATTAATTATTAATGCACACACAGAAGGTTTTTTTCCTCGGTTAAATGTATTTTATTATTGATGCACTACGTCAGTAAACAAAACTACTTAACATTATTGAACATATCAATTGTCCGTCCGTTGTTCAAACCGCATGCAGTCCTGTTTAGCAACAACACCAGTCCCCGCCACAACCTCCTCCCTCCGCCGACCAGAGCCTGGTTACCCGAACCAGCACTACCTCGTGGATTGGGAAGGATATGGACCCGAGGAACGCTCATGGGTACCTAGGACCGATATACTGGACCCCGCCTTAATGTCTGAGTTCCATGCTGACCATCCTGATCAGCCGGCACCTCGGGGCAGAGGTAGACCACCACTACGTCGGGGTTTTCGGCCCTCAGGAGCGGGCCGTGGAGGGGGGGGTACTGTAACAGATCGGCCAGGCTCCACCACCACCCAATCACAACGATCCCTCTCACCTGAGTTCTGAGCACCTGCACCTGTCACCTATCAAGCACCTCATCAACCAGCCTGCATAAAAGCACACACCTCAGACACCCTCACTGTCCGGTCTCGTATACACGTAGAGGACTCAATGACTTTGCTACTGAATTCCTTTGAATACTTCTTGCATTACTTACCTCCTGTGTTCCTCCTAGTGTCTCCTCGTCCCCAAGTGTCTCCTGTATCTCCTAGTTCCCGGATCGCTGAGGTGTGTGCTTCCCCCGTATCCCTTCCAGCCTCCATCAAGCCAAAGACTCGGATTACTCCACTCTCCATATCCTTTGCACTCTCTCACGGACCTTTCCCTCACCATCACTTCCTCCGGACCCGACACCAGTACTCACTGTGACCTAATAAACGCTTTTGTATATAAACTAACCTGTTGTGTCAGACCTCTTCCGTAACAAACAGTTTTGAGTAAATAATTAAATCAGTGACTGAAAGCACAGTTACAGAACATTATCATATTAATAAGCAAACAGTAATTATTTTTTGATATATTTGACACCTGTGAACCATTTATTAATGAGTGACAGACGTTAGTAACATGTGAAACCATTTATTAATGAGTTACAAACATTAGTAACATGTGAAAGTGAACCTTCGCAAACAACTTTCAACTTGAAACAAAAAGATTAATCTTTTCTTTTGCAGCCCACTGGAACTTTACTGAGCATAAATAGTAAACTCACATTATAACTAAGCATCAAATCTATACAACAGAAATATTTGATAAATGCAAAATCAAAAAAGGCACCTAAATATTTTTATTTGATCTAATTTAACAGTTTTGAGAAAATAATTAAATCAATGACTGAAAGCACCTTTACAGAACATTATCATATTAACAAGAAATCAGTAATTACTTTTTGATATCATGATAAAGCCCACTGTAACTTAAAGTGAACACCTGTGAACCATTTATTAATGAATTATAAACATTAGTAAGCAGTCAAAGTGAACTTTAATGTAAAGTGGACACAATAATAATTTATTTTTTGATTGATTATTATTATTGCACACACAGAAAAAGTTAGTATTTTCTGGTGAAATAAATTGTATTGTTGTTGCACTACATCAGCAAACAACTTTCAACTTGAAACAAAAAGATTAATCTTTTCTTTTGCAGCCCACTGGAACTTTACTGAGCATAAATAGTAAACTCACATTATAACTAAGCATCAAATCTATACAACAGAAATATTTGATAAATGCAAAATCAAAAAAGGCACCTAAATATTTTTATTTGATCTAATTTAACAGTTTTGAGAAAATAATTAAATCAATGACTGAAAGCACCTTTACAGAACATTATCATATTAACAAGAAATCAGTAATTACTTTTTGATATCATGATAAAGCCCACTGTAACTGAGCAGTAAAATTAATAAACACAACGTGAGAGCACGCTTCAGAGCACGTTGGCATAATCCTAACAGCGTGACTTCTTCTTCTTCTTTGAAAACGTGACTTTACATCGGATGCTCGCTAGCGTCATCTACAGGCTTTGGTGACACACAGGCAACTACAGACAAACAGGCTTTGGTGATGTGATCCTGAAAGAATATAATAAAAATGCATTATATTCAATTAAAATCATTTTTATTATTAGTAGTAGCTACTTCTAATAAAAAAAAAAAAAACATTTTGTCACAGATTGTATTAAAGGGCAGTGAGGAAGCAGGATTCAGATGCAGCAATACCTACTATTTTTATTAAGAATATTACTGAACTCAGGGAAATGTAGGACAACAAACCATTCACATAAAAACGAATCCAGACAACCAAACTCTACTACTCTATACTGTAGGAATATAATAGACCAAAGGAGAAAGGAACAAAAGACAACAGTATGCAATAATATAAAAAAGAATCACTAAGCAAACAAACACAAAACTAAATGTGACATTATATAAATACATTTTATATTACACTTTAAAAAAAAAAATTTTTTTATGCACTGTTACATTTTGGCAATAAAAAAGGATCACATCACCAAAGCCTGTTTGTCTGTAATTGCCTGTGTGTCACCAAAGCCTGTAGATGGCGCTAGCGAGCATCCAATGTAAAGTCACGTTTTCAAAGAAGAAGAAGTCACGCTGTTAGGATTGTTCCAACGTGCTCTGAAGCGAAATTATAATCTCACATACTGTTTATTAATTTTACAGGTCAGCTAACTGTGAGGTGACACTGCAGA
>NW_015635025.1:528093-541424 GCF_001515625.1 Sinocyclocheilus rhinocerous | reverse complement strand
TGTAATCGCTTTGTTAGTTGAATTAATTAGTTACCATACAAATAAATAACCGCTCTGGCACTCCCGCGGACGGTTCGATCGCGCGCAGGTAACGTTACTGCGAGTGTGGATGAACAAATACTGAAGTTACAGTGGGCATTGTCATGATATCAAAAAGTAATTACTGATTGCTTGTTAATATGATAATGTTCTGTAACGGTGCTTTCAGTCATTGATTTAATTATTTTCTCAAAACTGTTAATTAGATCAAATAAAAATATTTAGGTTCCTTTATTGATTTTGCATTTATCAAATATTTTTGTTGTATATATTTGATGCTTAGTTATAATGTGAGTTTACTAACATGACATCATTTAGAACTCTTAAGAGGGCCGACTCCGTGCTGTGACAAGATTTAAAACCAGACTGAAATTTTTCATAAATAGAATTTTGAGACAAATAAGATTGAAGTTGATTTAAGACAATTTTCTCTAGAATTTTTGATAAAAAAGGCAAATTTGAAATCGGACGAAAGTTAGCCAGCAATGTCGAGTCCAAATTTGTTTTTTTAAGATGTGGTCGCACTGTGGCAAGTTTGAAGTCATGGGGGACAGTCCCAGTTTGGAGACTTTTACTGATAATAGACAACAAGTCAGGACTGACAGTGTCAATAATCTGTCCAAGAAAACGTGATGGGATAACATCCTGAGGACACATTGTAGGTTTCAGGCCAGACAGAGGTTTGATTAAGGTGTTCAGGTTAACAGACTCGAAAAGAGACCAAGGTGATCCCTTTACATTAAGGTTCACTTTTAGATGTTATTAACGTTTATAACTCATTAATAACTGGTTCACAGATGTTCACGTTACATTAAGGTGCACTTTCACAGGTTATTAATGTTTATAAATCATTAATTAATGGCTCATTACATTAAGGTTCACAGGTAATATTGGAGTTAAAATTTTCACTATTAATATCTCAAAGTCATGCTTGTGCTTTTATGATTTTTTCCCCTAAAATAAAGATCAAGATGATAATTTCATCTTGATAAACGAAATATATCAGTTTCTAATCATTGCTGTGGATAGGCATCATGAACTTTTGCGGAGGATCATGGGTAAGGTACAAAGTAGATTCTGGTAAGAAACATGGTAAGAAATTGACACAAGTCATGAGATATAAATGAAAAAAAACATAAATACAACACCCTTCAGTCTAGCTAAAATAGTCAATTTTTGCTGCAACGTTGCATGAGCAAATATATTGTATTTCCATGTGACTGTGTCTAGAGCAGGGGTGTCCAGTCCTGCTCCTGGAGGGCCACTGTCCTGCATAGTTTAGCTCCAACCAGCTCCAACACACCTGCCTGGAAGTTTCTAGCAGAGATTGTCTTACTGTAGGGAGATGAGAGGGTCTGTTTACTTACTATTTGAGAAAGTGTAATGGTCAACTTGGATCACGTGTGCCTTACTAATATTTTTTCAGTGTAAACTCTAAAAATAGTTCAATCCAAAACTATTGTTTAGTGTAAAATGTTGAAGATTAGCCGATAAGCTGTCGATTCATTAAATGATAAGCCGTTTCCTCTAAAAAAGCTGTTTATTCAGCGTAGTGAAGCCTCTCCTCCATTGACATCCATTCAAACAAAACGACCTCTGGTCTCCTTTCCCACGTACTGCCAAAGCAGAAGCATTAGCATTAGCTGTTACGCTTTTTTGGCTAAAGGTTTCAGGCTTGCCTTATAGTTGCTTTGGTTTCTAGTCAGTCTGAAGAGCTTGATTAGCTGGTTCAGGTGTGTTTAAGTAGGGTTGGAGCAAAACTCTACATGACACCGGCCCTCCAGGAACAGGTTTAGACACCCCTGCTCTAGAGCAAGACACTGAAAAATACATATATCACACCAAAGATCCCGTCCACTGAAGATCAGTCACTTTAAACGTTATACTCGCCACATTCCACAAGTTTGCTTAAGCGACAAAAGTGACGTCATCGTGGCACTCGCCAAACTGCTGATGGACTTCGTTATACCCCGTTTACCATTTACCATTACCCCGCATGCCATTTGTCATTTTTTGGTAACTTGAATGAACAATTAACAACTTAAAGGCAACATTTGCTGTAAATGTAATGAAAGAACTTATAACATCAGATGCAAATATATTTATACTTATAGAAGAGTATTTATAGAAGTATGCAAGTATTTCAAAGACTACTGTAGTAGGCATTTACGTGTATTCAGTTCACTACCTCAAACTGCATTGGTTTTCATTTCAATTACTTTTTATTTCAATTGTGCTTTGTTTAATAAATGTTGAGTGGAAATATGTTAAATACTGTGTACATACTATTATACAAGTATATATGCAGGCAAGCTGGTAAAACAAACAAAACAATACTGTTATGTGTAATGCATAAATATAAGTGTTTGTCTGGTAGCTTTATTTTATTGTATGCTGATTCTGAATAAAACAAAACTATTTTAAAATGTATTTATTATTAATAAAAAAAAACAGATATTTGTACATAGTCACATTTTAACATTGCAAGAGGTAATACACTTGCAGATCCTTTATGTATTTCCACAATACATATAAAGTAGGCCTATATGTTTATGTTTGGACTCTCATTCTGACAGCACCCATTCACTGCACTGGTGAGCAAATCTGTTCCCATGAAGAAACCAACTCATCAAAATCATGGATGACCTGAGGGTGAGCACATTTTCTGTAACAGTGTAAGTGAACTTTAAGGAACATTAAAGAGAAAATAAAGCAATGCCATGACCCCTTTAAGACTGAATCCACAACGATTTGGTTTAAAGATTTATTAACTGTTTGTGATGTTGAACAGTGTTTTAAAGTGACATCAAACAGCACAGTGCACTTTAAACCCCATCATATAAATAGTGCTTGAAGTGTGAGATTTATGGTTTAATCACATCACAGGGTAAACATATTAGCATCTGTTTCAGACACAAGCGGGCACACAGTTCGAGGCAAACATCTCTGATAAATGCCAAATGGAGACCCGCTGTTCATCTTGTTGGCGTTTGTCTGTCATCGGTGTCTTGCAAGCTGTGTGATGGATGACGTGACAACAACACACCAGGCATCACATTTCCTAATTGATCACCGTGGAAGCATTTACACAGCAGGACGGCCCATGACTCTTTACTGCAAACTACAGCAGCTTAAGCCTGAAAGAATGCATTATAATTCACCTTTACAGATCCTTTTTATATCCACTGTTTCATTGCCCATTTTTCTGAGTTGTGCACCAGCTGGAAGACAGTTGGGGATGATTGCATCGAAGTGCCACTTTCCCATACCTTGGAAGAATATTAATTTTGCTTTCTCTGTTTGAATTGATGCAGTCGTTTGCTTCTCTCTGCTGGATGCTGCACTGTTAACGTCATTGTGCTCTTTGGTATATAACATTTCTTGCACAACATCTTTGTACGTGCAATTCAAATATTAATAAAAAACTCATCTTCACAGATCGGTTGAGATGTTTTTTTTTGTTTTTTTTCACAGAGCAAATATGTACTCAACAAGATTAACATTTGTCTCAGCGGTGCAAGATGTTTTGGCAACTAAACAGCATGTGTTGAATGCTGTTACAATAAAACACATACTCCTCTGGTTAAAAATAAAAACATGAACCTAGACTATATTTTTTGAAGAAAATCTGAGTGATACTTGACCGTGCAAAACTCACCGCTACAATGCTAGAGAGTTGTGGGTATTTGCTGAAGTGTCTGGTTTATGGGTTTCAGTAAGTTGTTAGCGAGAATTTGTATATCTGTAACAATGTTGAAATTACATATTTGGGTAAAATTTAATGAGGGCGAGGCTTGAACCAGAAATCGGTCTAAACTAGAAGAAAAGCCCATTTTAGATGCAATTTTGTTCTCTTCAAAGTTCAGATGTAGCAAATACCTTGTATAATTTATTAAATTGTGTATTCTTGTTTATTACAACATTTCTGTAAATTTTAATAAATAAACAATAAAAATTCAAATATCTTATAATAATACAAATTAAAACAATAATATTAAATAATACTAATACTCTACACCAGATGACTACAAATTAATCAATACCCGAAAACCTGCACAATATGTCTTTTACAATAAAATTTTGTTCATATATATATATATATATATATATATATAAATATATAAACTAAAAAGTCATATCTGCATCAAAACTTTAGTCAAAAATAAATAAACAAAACAAACAAATAAATAAATAAATTCTAGCCATTTCACAGCAGGAAGTTATAAAAGGTGACCAAAAGATTATTTTAATAATTAGTAATATTATTAAATATTACTTTAATATTAATATTTGTTTCAGCCAATTCGCCAATAAATGCTGTTTTGAAAAAAACTTGACAATATTTTCTGTGATTGCATATGGTGGGAAATGTGTTGATTGCTTCCTGCAGAGATCTGAATGTGTTGGGATCTCAATAGGTGTGTTTTTTTAGCTTTGGTTGGGTCAAAGCTGGCTGAAAGGAAAGCTGACACTAATGGCATTCAAAGGGAACATTAAAATCACACGGAGCCAAGAGTGGCTTTATTATTTCTGCAAGAAAGCGTGTGATGGCCACCCTGCGGTGCTGTATGGAGGGGAGATGGCCGTGTGGGCTGGAGACAGCATGCGTGTGTGTGTGTGTGTGTGGCTTGAGAAAGAGAAATGTGAGCGTGGGTCTGTGGGAATGCATCACACAAGCATCAAGCAGTGGTTGGTGCTTTGCCTGTATTCCATTACCCTCATTTAAATACACAGCCTTGACTACAGCTTACACAAAGTCGTCTCAGGGACAAACATCTGACACTTGCTAAACCATGCTCCAATAAAACCTTAATTCAGTGAAAAGAGAATAATGAATTTAGATATTCTCAGTGTCATACCTTGAGTATATACCGAACAACAGAGCACTGATATTTATGCAGTTCTCTAGACTTAATTGTTTGATCTCAGTCTTGAAGTTTTTTCTAGAGCTAAAGGTGAGCTAAAGAGCGAAAGGTGTACAATTTATCACTGTACAACATCTATTTATCCTAGTTCAATTGTCCGAGACTATGCTTTCCAGTGGGTAAATGCCATGAATTTGTGTAATAAAATACATTTTAATATGATTTGTATTTATATGTAATAAATTCTTTATAAAGGATTAAGGCACGTGTTTTTTTTATGCTGTTGGCCTTGCAGAGATTACTTTGCTCTCGGTCATGCCTACAGTATTAACAGCCATGTCTATTGTCACATTACAGCACAGCCTCTGGCACCATATGTGTGTAATTACACTTTATATGAGTATTTTATAATTGTTGTGATTCCACAGAGAATTATGAGAACTGTAGTTTGGTCTATCATCTCAAACATTCTATTTTTCTTTAAAATTAGCCAGAACTACTTCAGACTTTGTATTGCAATTTTAGTCTTTGCAATATTTTTATGTTTTTTCTTTTAATGTTTTTATATAGATTGTATTATTTATTTATTTATTTAAATTAAGATTTAAATGTACAGTAAACTTCCCATTGATAGATTGATATAATATTTGCCATGCAAAATGTAATCAACAGTGATTAAAAATTTCGGTAACACTTTATTTTAAGGTGTCCATGATACAGAGTAATTACCTAATTAAGTACTTAGTACTAGCCATTGTACTTACATGAAACAGCATGTACTTACCATGTAACTAAGTTATGGAACAGCCTGTACTTACAGTTTGTAATTATGTACATGTAATAGGCAGCTACTGTTACACATATGTAACAGGCCGAGTCTGTTACACAGCTATTTACGTAAGCAAAAGTTTTTGTTACATATGTGTTGCAGACTTTATACAACGTAATTATAAATGTAAGTACTTGGTTCTACACAATGTAATGAGTACTTTAATAAGTTACTAATTTGTGGAAAAGCCTGTATTTGCACATGGTTATTTTATACGTTTGGAAGACATCTACTGTTACCCGTATGTAATAGGCCAAGTTGGTTACACAGCTGCTGGTGCAACAGCGAGATACAGATTTTTACAAATAATTTAAGAGCATTATTCCTGCTATAAATCATTGCTACTCACATGGTTTCTGCATGAGCACAGGTGATCCCAACAGACGGTAAACTGGTGAAATAATAGTTTCTCTTGCTCTGCTTTACATGTGAATTGTCAGAAAATTGCATAGATGGGCATAAGTCGTAAGTGGATGAAACATCATTAAAAAAAAAACAGAATAACCAAGTAAATAAATAATCCAGATTATTGAAGATTGCTTTCATGCAATTAGTATTAGGTAACATGACCTCTATTGAACTTCCACCTTACAAAATATTACACAGGCATAAGCTACTTAAAATAAAGTGTATCAAGATTGTACTTATGTGTACATGTAGCTTTGTCACAGACTCGGCCTGATGCATATGTGTAACAGTAGCTGCCTATTACATGTACATAATTACAAACTGTAAGTGCAGGCTGTTCCATAACTTAGTTACATGTTAAGTACATTTTGTTTCATGCAAGTACAATGGCTGGTACTAAGTACTTAATTAGGTAATTATTCTGTATTATAGACACCTTAAAATAAAGTGTTACCACAATTTCCATTGGTTTTCTTTTTTGCATTGAATTGTAGGCTGAATTGGGATTAGTCTTCTCTCAGTTTCACGTGTTTAACCATATAATAGCTTTTACACCATTACATCACATGTTCTTGTGAACCAAAAATGCATGCTATGTGTTATGACAGCAAAGTGGTTTGTTACATAATTTAATCCGAACCAAAGCCTAAAATATAATCATAAACGATATTTCAGCGTCATCAACATTGATATCATGTTACCACTATATTAAGTTTAAAATATGATTAAGTCAATGAATGGATACTGAAACATGCTGTCTAATCGCAATAGAGGTAAGGATAGCTATCTAGTGTTCAGTGTGAATGGGAAAAGCTGCCGATTTATCAGAGTTTGATAAAGGACAAATTGTGAATGCATGGCACCTCAGAACTTCGATCTTGGAAACAGCGTGCCTTGTGGGTTGTTCACGTGCCATTGTAGTATGTATGCATCAAAAGTGGTGCACGGATGGCCAAACGACGAACCGTCATCCAACGGTGTGGCGTCCCCAACTCACTGATGCCAGAGGGGAGCAGAGACTGTCGCGCATTGTTCACAGCAACTAGAGGGTCACAGTGCAACAAATCACCAGCAGCTACAACAGTGATGACCAGTGCAATGTGTACAAATTGCACAGTACACATTTCATCGCAGCTTTCTGCCTATGGGCTTGCATAGCCAACCAGCCAGCTGGGTCCCCATGCTAACTGCATGCCATCGCCAACAATGCATGAAATGGGCCCAAGATCATGAAGATTGGACTGTGGATGATTGGAAGAATGTGGCCTGGTCTGACGAATAAAGATGCCTGGTGCATCACATTGACGGCCAAGCACAGATACGCCGATTACCAAAAGAGGCTATGGCACCTGGATGCACTGTGAGGTGGACACAGGCTGGTTATGCTGTGGGTGATGTTTTCTTGGGACGATTTATGACCCATTATCCCAGTAGCACAATCCAACCCAGCCACTCGAGTTGCACAAGCCAGTGCACTCTCAGTGCCAGTCCCAAGCCTGGACAAATGGGCAGGGTTGTGTCTGGAAGGGTATCCAGTGTAAAACCTATGCCAAATTGAACATGCAGATCATAAACCTGCAGTTACAAGGGGCAGAAGTGGTGAAGGTGGATGAGTTTATATACTTGGGGTCAGTTGTCCCAAGCAATGGAGAGTGGTAGAGAAGTAAAGAAGAGAGTGCAAGGTGGAGTGGGTGAAGAAGAGCGTCAGGAGTGATTGTGATAGAAGGGTACCTGCAAGAGTGAAAGGGAAAGTTTATAGGATGTTAGTGAGACCAGTTATGTTGTATGACTTGAAAGAGGTGGCACTGACAAAAAGACAGCAGAAGGAGGTGGCAGAGTTGAAGATGCAGCGATTTTCTTTGGGAGTGACGAGGACTGACAGGATCAGAAATGAGCATATAAGAGGGACAGCGCAGGTAGGACAGTTTGTAGACAAAGTGAGAAAGGCAAGACTAAGATGGTTTGGTCATGTGCATAGGAGGGATGCGGGGTATGTAGGGAGAAGATGTTGAGGATGGAATCACCGGGCAGGAGGAGAGGAGGAATACCAAAGAAGAGGTTGATGGATGTGGTGATGGAGTACAGGTGGTTGGTGTGAAGGAGAAAGACGCAGAGGACAGAGCAAAAAGGACACAGATGATCCGCTGTAGTCACCCATAATCGCAAGAAGCCGAAAGAAGAAGATGATCCCAATAGCACAATCCATGATAGCTGTGAGGTATCTGAACTTCGTTGCAGACCAAGTGCACCCATTGATGACAACTGTGTTCCCTGCTGGTGATGGCCATTATCCCACACTGCTAGAATTGTCAAGGAGTCATTTAAGGAACATGATGGTGAATTTCTGTTAATGCCTTGGACTCCACGTTCATCCAGTTTGGAAAAGCAGGTTTGCGCTTCATCACCACCACCCTACAATGTACGGGAACTGGAAGACCTGCTGATGATATTATGGTACCAGATAGCCCAGAAGACCCACCGCCACCTCATCAAATTAATGCCTTGTCATGTGGCCACTCTTTTGTGGGCTAAAAGGAGGTCCTACAGGTTATTAGATAGGTGGTCATTAGAGGTGTAATGGTACACGTATTCGTAATGAAAATATTCAGTACGGGTCTTTCGGTTCGGTATGCACGTGTACCGAACAAATACAGCATTGTTTTAACCACTGGACGAGCAGAACTTCATTGGAAACCTCCAGTTTTATATATTGTTACTTTTGTTAAAAAAACAAAGTCTCAGCTTTCAAATTATGTCCTTTTTTCAGGAAATGTAAACAATGAATGCCGTCTTGGCGCTCTTTGGTGTGGCGTGACCGATCGCATAAAGACGCCTCAGTTCAAACGGCAGTGTGATCATCCCTTCCTCTTTACTACTAGTTTTAACGTGAAATAAACATGAATGAACATCTCATGCATCATGTAATCATAATGTAAAAGGGCTCCCTATAGTTTAGAGCAGGGGTTCTCAACTCTGATCCTTGAGATCCACTTTCCTGCAGAGTTTATCTCCAACCTTGATCAAACTCACCTGTCTGTAACTTTCTAGCATTCCTGAAGACCTTGATTAGCTTGTTCAGGTGTGTTTGATTAGGGTTGGAGCTAAACTCTGCAGGACAATGGACCTCGAGGGCCAGAGTTGAGAACCCCTGGTTTAGAGCATAAGCCGAGATATTTTTATCCCTAAGAAAATTTGAATTATAACTGAACTTATTTAAAGAAAGAGCAATTTGTTCAGTAAACCACTGTTTAAAAAAAAAAAAAAAAGTTTAGTTCCCCCCCCTGCTGTACCGAAACTGTACCGAACCGTGATGTCAAAACGGTACCCGTACCAAACCGTCATGTTTGTGTACCGTTACACCCCTAGTGGTCATAATGTAATGGCTTATTGGTGTGCATTACATAAGTATTCATACCCTTACCCCAGTACTTAGTTGAAGAACCTCTGGCAGGGATTACAGCCTCAAGTGTCTTTGGGTATTCTGTGACGAGTTTTGCACATCTGCAATGGAGGATTTCTGCCATTCTTCTCTGCAGATCTTTCCAAGCTCTGTCAGGTTGGATGGGGACGGTCAGCGTACAGCCATTTTCAGGTTTCTCCAGAGATGTGCGATTGGGTTCAAGTCTGAGGTCTGGTTAGGCCACTCAAGGACATCCACGGAGTTGTCTATATTAGCCACTCTTGCAATCTCTTAGCTGTGTGCTTAGGGTCATTGTCCTGTTGGAAGGTGAACCTTCTGCCAAGTCTGAGATTCTGAGTGCTCTGAACCAGGTTTTTATTAAGGCTATCTCAGTCTTTTGCTGTGTTGAGCTTTTAGCATTTGTTTATCTGTATTATCTGTTTTTTATTTAATGAACATCAATTAAATTATTACCTTTAAATGGGTTTGGAAGGGTTTTTTTTTTTTTGTATTTGCTAGTTCAGAGAACAAACAAAGTCTCTATATTATAATATCTATGTGACAGTGTCACTATGTGCTATAATTTATAATTAATCCAGAACGCAGAAGCAAGATTAATTTTGAATGAGCCGAAAAGAATGCACGTCACACCTCTGTTTATCAATTTGCACTGGCTACCAATAGCTGCTCGCATAAAATTTAAGGCATTCCCTTTTAGACTTGCACTCTATTCATTTACTAACTGCTTGTTTTCTTTAAAAAAAAAGCTTGCTCTATTTTTTTCTATCCTATCTGTTTTCTTTTTATTCATTATATAATAAAAAAAAAACCTTGCTATGTGTACTGCGTTAAGCTAACTGAGACTTGTTATAGCACTTGCATATCATTGCTCTCTTGTTGATTTTGATTGCTTCCATTGTCCTCATTTGTAAGTCGCTTTGGATGAAAGCGTCTGCTAAATGACTAAATGTAAATGTAATTTATCTGACTTCTGTGACGTGAATCGGCTAGCAGATGGTCGGTTTAGCCAGTCTGTCTGCTTCCTGACCTGGGCCCCAGTTAGTCAAGTGCAAACTCTAAGACTATGTGCCATATTTCTAGAGAGAAGAGCGGCACCACCCCTTCAGGGATGAAGACCTTCTCTTTTCAACAGGTCAGATCTGCCCCAAAAACTCACCCAATTGTCTATGAACCCTATGTTATTCTGCGGGCACCACTTAGACATCCAGCCATTGAGTGACGACAGTCTGCTATGTATATCATCACCACGGTAAGCAGGGAGAGGACCAGAGCATATTACAGTGTCTGACATTGTATTTGCAAGTTCACACACCTCTTTAATGTGATTTTTAGCGATGGTGAAGTCAGACATAATTAGTGCCGATGTGAATAACAGTCTTACTGAACTTACATTTAGCATTAGCCAGCACTTTTAAATTTGCCAATATGTCTATTTTCCCATTTCGTGCAATAGAATATTCAATTACTGGGGCACTTTAATGGGCTAACGAAATGCTAACAAAGTAGTGGTATCAATTTGTGATGAGTGGGGCGGGGCCGTGAGCCGTGGGAACGGCTGAGGCCGGTGGAGTAATTGATAATGCACGACACCTGCTCCACTCACCGGTCTCGAGTCCCACGGAGGAGCTCCGGAAAGATAAAAGGAGGAGTGATGACAGTGCAAGATGAGAGAGGACCAGGCCTGGACTTTATTTTCGCTTTATTTTCGCTCGCCGGTTCCCGCCTCCTTCTTCCCGATCTACAAACTGTGTTACACAATTTAGTTTAAAAAGCTAGCAATATAAGGTGTAGAGGTAGTCTATATCATTTTGATACTGCATGTCCACTTCAACAACATTTGGAGGTGGTTGAAACCACTTTAGACTACTGAGCTTATAGTGTAAATGCCAATGCATTCAAATGAATCAACAGCAGTAAATGACCACCTTTTCTGCTCACCCCGTCAACCACTGATTTATACTGTGCTAGTTAAGTGCAGCTTAAACAAAGTGAAAATAATAATAATAATAATAATATACATAAATAAATAAATACATAACTTGATTTGTTGTTGGATTAATATTTTATTATGCATTATAATATTTTTAAGGTACTTGGGAGAAACAGTGCTCTGCGTTTTCCAATCCTTAATGACTTTGTGAGTGATGCATGTAGTTTCACATTTCTTTCCAGAACTTAAAGCTTGTTTAGTACATTTCACCTGGTGTTTGAAATCAATATTTTTTAATAGCGTCTATCTCTGATTGAGTTTAGTGTAATTTGCTCTGAGGTTGAGAGAGAATCATATTAATCACAGAGAATGTGTTTTTATTATTTGTCTCTCCTCCTCCTCTTTCTCATCTAAGAGCCCACAGGAGACACACAGCTGATTGAAAAGCAGCACTGGGCTCCAACTGAGAGCCAGTGGAGCATAGAACAGCTTTTCCTAGGCTATAGACATGAATAGGGTATACTCTAGAGTGTATACTGCTGTACAACTTGCACATTTGTTTTTCTGCAATTAGCATGCTCTGGGAGAGACTGATGCACATAAATAAAATGTCTTCCTAACATCCTGTTATCCTGTAACTACAAGTCATGTAGGTGGCACTGAAGAACAACCCTCATTGATATTTTAATGGTCTAAAAGCTT
Source organism: Sinocyclocheilus rhinocerous (assembly GCF_001515625.1). Lineage (NCBI taxonomy): Eukaryota > Metazoa > Chordata > Actinopteri > Cypriniformes > Cyprinidae > Sinocyclocheilus > Sinocyclocheilus rhinocerous. The sequence goes on along the minus strand of NW_015635025.1, from coordinate 529,230 downwards.
TTGCAATATGTCACACCAGCCTCTCTCTAAGCTTGTTGCTTTTATATTACCAGTCATTACGGAATGATGGAAAGTAATTGTGATTAGTTCCCCCATGAACTCTTGACAAAAGCACTCTGAAGTCTATAATGTTGCGTTTAAGAATTTATTCTACAATGAGCTTTGCTTTAGCTGGCTTGACTAGATTTAGAAATAGTTTTTTTTTGTTTGTTTGTTTTAGGCTTTGATTAGCAATCATTCCCTTTTTGTTAGATCGAGTCTCCATGCCAGATAATTAAGATCCAGCCCTGGACGCCAGATTCTGTCAGAAAATATCCGTTTTGTCTGGTATCTGAACAACTAGTCAGCAGGGTTGTCAACATTGTTGGGAAGGTTACTTTGGAAATGTAATAGGTTACAGATTACAAGTTACCCTATTTAAAATGTAATAGTAGTGTAACTTTTTCAATTACTTTATTAAAGTAATTTAACTGATTAACTTTTTCAATTACTTTATTAAAGTAATGTAACTGATTACTTTTTGATTACTTTTCTAAATTTCTAATGAATGTTTATTTGCAACTGTTAATCATTTTCAAACATTTACACCATGCAGGGTTAACCTTACAGTAGTGCTCAACACTGTCAGACTTTCAAAAACCTTCATCAATTGAATTAAGATGATTAAATTTGAACACATCCACCACAAAATCAGTCTTTAGTACCGCCTTTTACTTTGGGATTGATCTGAAGTTCAATGCAGATTTAAAATCATAAATAGTATACTGATACTGTTTTTGAAACAAAATATTTGCATAACTACAGGAAACACTGCATCTAACAATGGTTTGGAAAACAAAATAGTTAATAAAAAAATAATAATAAATAAAAGCATATACATCAACTCAAATACGGTTATCTAATAAGCATGCGTCCTATTCTGTGTACTAAACTCCTGAAACATTGGTGCCTCTCTGAAACTCTTTGTATATGATATGAGATAGTTTTCTCAAAATAAGTAAAATGCTCATGAAGTGACTCAGAGCAGTTCTAGAGATTATGTTTATGTGTTCATGTACTCATATATTGAGGCGGCAGAGGCTGAAAACACCGCAAGCTTCAGTAGGCCTATGTGTAGTAAATTAAACCGCATGTCTG
>NW_015635025.1:523293-523401 GCF_001515625.1 Sinocyclocheilus rhinocerous | reverse complement strand
ATTTCTAATGAATGTTTATTTGCACCTTTTCAAACATTTCAAACATTTACACCATGCAGGGTTAACCTTACAGTAGTGCTCAACACTGTCAGACTTTCCATCAATTGA
>NW_015635025.1:510185-523124 GCF_001515625.1 Sinocyclocheilus rhinocerous | reverse complement strand
TCAACTCAAATACGGTTATCTAATAAGCATGTGTCCTATTCTGTGTACTAAACTCCTGAAACATTGGTGTCTTTTTGAAACATTGGTGTCTCTTTGTATATGATATGACGATAGTTTTCTCAAAATAAGTCAAATGCTCATGAAGTGACTTTTGTCACTTCATGAGCTTATGTTCAAGAGATTGTTTTTTTGCTCATGTACTCATATATTGAGGCGGCAGAGGCTGAAAACACCGCGAGATTCAGTAGGCATATGTGTAGTAAATGAAACCGCATGTCTGCGCCATTAATTTCCACGAGGGGCAGACTGGGAAAAAAAATTCATGCTGGGAAATCTCACACTTATTAATTGTTAGTAGTTGTTGTACTGGTTGTGATAAGTGTTGTTACGGGACTGATGCAAGCTCTACGTGGCCGTATTGTGTCAGAGTCCGTTTTCTGTGTTGAGCCTGTGTGTCAGAGTCTTAGCTCTGTTTGTGTTTTCTGTTTTGATTTTTACTTTGTTTTCCTTTTGCATTTGGACCCAGACTCCCTTGTTTACACGGTGTGTTCCCTGTACCGTGCCGTGACAGTAACTAGTTACTCCCCAACACTGGTTGTCAATACCCAAAACCCATTAACATCAAGTCTTGTCTGGTACCCAAAACTGTATTCACAATCATCTATCAGCCAAGAGTTGACTGAGTGAAGCCAGAGAAGAGCAGAAGCAGGAGACAAAATGATGATGATAAAAAGGAGCAGAGATTATTGTATAATCTTAGTTGTGTATGTTTCAATGCTCAGACTTCGTCTGACCAGCACAAATTCAACAAGTAGTATTATACCAAAGTAATTCACAACAACATCGCACATCCCATAAGCCTTGAATTTCCATAATTATTCCCTTTTATCTCTTATTCATACAAAACAGTTCATGAAACCCCACAATCATTAGATCAAACAATAATGAAAATGCATGAGCAAGAAAAATAATGTGAAATATAAAATATAAAAGCATAATACAAATAATAAATTAATAAATGATAAAATAAAATGATATAAATTATAAAAATAATCAAATGATTAAATTATATACAGTAAATGGCTAATGACTAACGATTATAAATGAATAAAAACAAGAAAATAAAAACAACACACGTGTATTATTTCTCTCTTGATGCAACACACACAGTTTGCATTTGAGGATCCTTTGATCCTTCAGATTGTTGATGAATAGTCTAAGTTGGAGTCTTGTGGTCATTTTGGGACCTCTCTACACCACATTACTGTAGAAGTTTTAATAGTATTTCCTGCTTTTAGAGACAACAGTTTCTAGCACTTATAATTCTACCAGAAAGACTCGAAACACAAGCTGATTATGTACATGTCAAAAACTTTATATGGATGGAGGGTAGAGGGCGAGAGCTTACGGCAAAAGAGAGGGAAAATTTTAAATCCCCAAAAGATAATGTAAAGCTCTCAATCACTGCAATACCTTTTGATGGGGGTGCCAGTCTACAAAAATTGATAGGAGACAATTAATTAGTCAAAAAGGGAGTGACACCGAGAAACCAGCAAAAAAATAAATAAAACTGAGAAAAAGCAGAGCTACAGCTGCCCGTATGAAAAAGGCACAACATCTGAAAGCTGATTGGCCTTAAGCCTTCTACACACTGCATGATTTTAGCAACCCTATAAGAACATTGCAAATCACACTGTGCGACATGGATCTGATAAACTTGGGTACTACATGTATGCAGACCATACGATGATGACACCTATTGACTCATACGCTACTATAGAATAATAAAACGCCATCAGCATGCACTTGTGGTAAACAAAAAGAGCATGATGAATCACCCCATAGGAAAGAAAAATCAAATGTGAGATCTCTTTAAAATCTCAAATATTTCTCCTAGACAGAAATTTGTTTACTTTAAGATCGAATGGAGATTTTTGCTTGAGTCTCCTGCTTCTCAAACTTGTCTCCAGAGACAAAACTCTAACACTCTGACATTTGTCTCCTTTAAAGTTTTAGAAGAGACCTCATCATCATCACACGCTGTGCTCAGATTCTTCTCCTTAGCTAGAGACACTGGATCTCTCACATTAGTCTCTTTTAACAACAACATCACACGCTGTGCTCAGATTTTTCTCCTACACTAAAGACTCGGGAGCTCTCACATTAGTCTCCTTTGTCTCTCAACAACTTTACAAAGTGTGCAAATGTCAAATGTCTCAATATGAGCTCAAAAATTTCTACCGTATATTATCTATTAATAATCAAATTAGTCAAATTATTTAAGATGGCGTCATAAGCCATTTATTTGCCTTTCAGTAAAGAAAAGCTCCAGGGTTACTATTTTCTGTAAATCAGTTTTAATAAAGGCATCGGGTACATTACTATTTCCAACAACAAACTGTACCTAAGCACATAAACATTATCTATAAAAAGTAACATTATCCTTATTTCTGCATGATTTCTCTTAAACTCTGAATTTATGTGTTTTTTCCTTTTTATTTAGTGCCTTTCAAATACTTGACTTGGTGTAGACTGTGTAAAGTTGTTGAGATATTTTATAGAGCTTTAAAGGAGACAAATATGAGACCCACAGAGTCTTTAGCTTAAGAGAAACCTGAGTACAATGTGTGATGTTATTGAGATCTCTTCAAAACTTTTGAGTATACAAATGTGAGAGAGCCAGAGTCTCTAGCTAAGGAGAAAAATCTGAGCACAGCGTGTGATGTTACTGATATCTTGTTTGAAACATTGGAGGAGACAAATGTGAGAGATCCAGTGTCTCTAGCTAAGGAGAAAAACCGGAGCACAGTGTATGATGATGATGAGGTCTCTTCTAAAACTTTAAAGGAGACAAATGTCAGAGTGTTAGAGTTTTGTCTCTGGAGACAAGTTTGAGAAGCAGGAGACTCAAGCAAAAATCTCCATCTTAACCTCATTTCTGTCTAGGAGAAATATTTGAGATGTTAAAGAGATCTCACTTTTGATTTTTCTTTCCTCTGGGAAGTCTCCATTTGATGTTAAAGTAACCTCATGTCTGTCTTGCAGAAACATTTGGGATGTTAAATAGATCTCTTTTTATTTTATTTTTTTCTCCCATCTGGTTAGCTTCAATGTCATTTATCAACACCATTTCAATCAAACACAATACATGCATTGTCATATTTGAAGTTGTTTTGTGTAGACAGTGTGTTATTGCACAATAATTTAACAGAGGAAAGCATATATTTACATGCATACAAAAATGGGCTGTACAAGACAAACTTTTTAATGCTAAAAAAAACCAAACAAAAAAAACACTGGTACACTAGCAGGCCCGGCTCCACAATCAAATCACTGAGGGTGCTTCTTAAATTAGTGAGGGTGCTCTCTCTATATATATGTATATATTTATGTATAAGCCGACCATTGCTATGGCGCAAAGATGCTCCCTTATAATCACTCATCTTAGTTCATCGCGACCTCACAAAGTTGCATTATAATCATTGAAGTTCTCAATGCTGCACAATGAATCTCTTATTTGAGCAGTGAGTGGTTCTCTTTCAAACATTCGTTCGGTATCTCACTATGGGAATCGCCTTGGGCGTGACCAATCCTGGAAGCACCAATTACACCACGTCTGTCAGTTGACAGACCAATCACGACACCTCCCTATATATATATCACTGCATAACGGTCCCTACCTTATTCTCGTTCTCTTCCCCATGAAGATCTTTTGGAAGCTAAATTCTAGGTTGCCCTCTTTTCAGGATTAGCTGCTTAACTTTTCTTAGACGAGCCGTCAAGGTACGTCGCCGAACGCGGCTTTTTCTGAGAGCGGCTGTTTCTCACTGTCAAGGTGGAAACTATTGTTAAAGACAAACGAGTGAATTAATGTGTTACGACGAATTCTCTGGTCTGTCTTTTTTTTTTCTAAGCGACACGTTGTGGTGAGCTTAGCGGCTTGATAAAGAATGGACACGACTATTAGTTCCGCAAGCGGGGCCGCGACGGGGAAAGATGCCTTGCGTCCTTGTGCATGCGGAGCAAGTATTTCAAGCAGGGATTCTCATCCCCTATGTATTGTATGCCTGGGGGTGAGACACGCTCAAGCAGCACTCGAGAACCCCTCCTTAAGCGTGTTAAGCGAAGGGTCCCCAGCCTTGGCTCAAGGGGAGCTCGACCTGATCAAAATGTGCAGGAGGGCGGCTGCAAAACTTTCTATTGAATGGCCGTTGCAGCAGGCGGGCCAGGGAAAGGAGAGAGACCTATATGACGGCAAGCGACTGCCGTCGCGTGCCCCGGTTGTTAAAACGGTAATTCCTGCACTCCCCGCGTGTGTTTCAGAAATGAAGCGTTTCTGGGACAAACCCTTTTCACACAGGGTTCCTGTGAAGGGATTTTCCAGACTGGATGTGCACAACATGGAGGAGCTAGGGATGTCAAATCCCCCTTCTATTGAGCTGTCAGTGGCACATCATCTTAACCCTAATCGCAGAGCAGCTTTGTCTTCTGCCTCAGCTTCACTGCCAGGACGTACTGAGCGCTTAACAGCCTCAGTTTTTCAGAAAATCTATCGTTCCTCTGCTCTGGCAGTGAGGGCTCTGAATGCTACTTCTCTCCTCACTGCTTATCAAGCAGAGCTGATAAGGGGGAGACAAATGGATGCTGGGTCACCAAACCCAGCTCTTTGGGAAGAGATCTGCGTTATTGCCGATCTCAACCTGAGAACCTCCAGGGGGGCAGTCTAGAGCTGCAGCCGCAGCATGGGCTTGGCAGTGGTGGGCGAGCGAGCTCTCTGGCTAGGACTTTCAGGGCTATCTGACAGAGAGAAAGCTGATTTCCTGGATGCCCCGGTTGAGCCCAAAGCTCTTTTTGGAGCATCAGTCACTGCTATGCGCCAGCGGTGTGATCTGAGGAAGCAGGAGAGTGAGACTTTCTAAGCTTGCCTCCCCCGAAAACCCATTCCTAAGGCTTCTTCATTAGCACGCCCTGGTTTTGATGCCCCCCTCAGAAGTGGTCAGCCAGCTTTCAGGAGCCCCATACCTCCCCAGCCTCAGCAGACTGAAGCACAGCCTAAGCCAGCACAGCCAAGGGTAAAACCTTCCTTTGCAGCAGCGGCGGCTAGACACAGACCGGCGAACCCTCAGGGAGGGAAGAAACGCCGGGCAACCTAACCCGTCCTCATGTTCTGGACGAGGGGACGAGCAACAGCACTCGTGGAGTATCTGTTGTTATCCTCCCTCAAAAAGAGTGGTATTTACTCCCCCTCCCGCCAAAAGAAGGAGTTGGACTCGGGAACTGGTCAAGGAAATGTCAAAAAGTTATCTTTTGACCAGTTCCCTCAGTGCCCCACAAAGAAGTTCTCCCCCCTCCACCCACGGAGTTGCCGGAAAGGGCAGAGGGCAGTTCACAAGAAAATATGTGTGGTGTGAAAATAAAAAAAAATTCCTGTGCATCCAGGCAGTGGGCCGAGGGCACAGCAAGGTTTGAAAATAAAAACACACACAAAACCAAAATTACTCAATTCAGAGCTGCAATCCCCAGCTCCCCCGCTAGATGGCGCGACCGCGCCATTAGTGGGTGAGAGCCGCTGCGGTCCGCTCGCTGCTCACACGGAGAGCTGGCGCGCATGCGCAGTACACCACTGGGTTTTATCTACGATACTGAAGGGTTATCATCTGCAGTTTGCTGTAAAACCACCAGTGTTCAACAGTGTGTTGATGTCAGCTGCAGAAGGCGCGTCAGCTCAAGTTTTAGAGGAAGAAGCAGCCTCTTTAATTAGGAAAAAAGCTATTCGAATTGTGCCGCCGGAGGACAGCCAGCACAGCTTTTACTCCCGGTACTTTGTAATTCCCAAGAGAGGGGGAGGTCTCCGTCCTATTCTGGATTTGCGGAACCTCTACAAACACCTAAAAAAATACAAGTTCAAAATGCCCACATTCAAAGCGCTGTCACATTTTATTCGCGAGAAAGACTGGTTCACCTCAGTCGATCTGGAAGACACATATTTTCATATAGACATCTACCCAGGACACAGGAAATTCCTCAGGTTTGCCTATCAGGGCACAGCCTACAAGTTTATGACTGTTCCTTTCGGGCTCTAAGCTCCAAGAAAGTTCAGCAAGTGTAAAGAAGCGGCTCTATCACCGCTGAGAACAGCGGGTCTCAGAGTGTCAGCTTATTTGGACGATCTACTCCTCTGCGCTCCGTCACGGCAGCAAGCGGAGACAGACACGAAGATGCTTGTGTCTAATTTGGAGAGCTTAGGCTTCAAGATAAACTAGACAAAAAGCTGCCTGGTGCCCACACAGGAGATAGTCTATCTAGGCCTCAGACTGAACTCAGATCGGTATCAAGCGTTTCTGTCAGAGGAGCGAATCAGGTCAATTCGCAGCTATCTATCCCTTTTTCAAAAAGGGAACAAAGTCCCATTCAGACTGTGTTTACGCCTTCTGGGGCTGATGGCCTCGACAGTCTCGGTTATTCCTTTGGGACTGTTGCGAATGAGAGAGTTTCAGAATTGAATCTCGTACACCTTTTGAACCTATAGACAGCAGCGATCTGAAGCTCCTTTCGCTAAAGACCGCATTATTACTGGCTCTTTCATCTGCTAAGCGGGTTAATGAACTTCATGCTTTGTCGGTTCATAACTCCTGTATGCAGTTCGCTATGGATTACTCGAGAGTGTCTCAAAACTAATCCAGTGTTCGTGCCTAAAGTGAGCGAGTCAGCTCTAGCCTGTAATCAAGTGGATTTATTGGCTTTTCATCCGCCACCCTTTTCGTCACCAGAAGAAGAGCAGCTTCACTGTTTGTGCCCTGTCCGTGCGTTGTGTTGCTATGTAAACAGAACGAAAGCGATGCGGAAGAGTAATCAGTTATTTGTTTCATGGGCTGATTCTCATAAGGGTAAACCTATTTCTCGTCAGCGCCTGTCCCACTGGGTAGTGGAAGCTATTATATTGGGTAATAATAGCATGGGTCTTAGTCCTCCGGAGGGGCTGAGAGCTCATAGTACCCGAGGCGTGGCCACCTCGTGGGCGTTGTTTAAGGGCGTTTCAATTCAAGACATTTGTGAGGTGGCGAACTGGGCATCGCCACACACTTTTGTCAGATTGTATAGGCTGGATGTTACAGAGCCGTCATTGGCTCATTCCGTCCTAAGTGTGTAAAAAAACAACAACAAAAAAACACTAGTACAGAGGACGTTTTTATTATTATAAATTTTTTTTTCACATGTCCCAGTTCTATTCTGTGAATAGTGGAGGGTTTTCATGCTTATGCTATCACACATCACTGAGTTGGTTGACATGCCTGCTTCAGACAGCATATCTGCAATACAGGAGTTGTCTATATCCCATAGTGAGATACCGAAAGAATGTTTGAAAGAGAACTTTAGGTTACTCACGTAACCCCGGTTCTCTGATAACATGAGTGAGGTATCTCACCACACTTCCCTCCTTGCAGCAGCACGGGGAAGAGATATGCGGAGAATGAGGTAGGGACCGTTATGCAGTGATATATATATATAGGAAGGCGGGACTCCCGCATCACTGTCGTGATTGGTCTGTCAACTGACAGATGTGGTGTAATTGGTGCTTCCAGGATTGGTCACACCCGAGGCGATTCCCATAGTGAGATACCTCACTCATGTTATCATAGAATCGGGGTTACGTGAGTAACCTAAATATTCTAACTTAAAAGCCTCTGACTGTCTGTTGTGTTCAAGAAATCAACATATATGTCTGTGATTGGCTACATTGCTCAACGCTGCACAAACACATTGAATAGAAACCAATCTCCAGAGCGCAAACCATAACGCACTGGATACTTTGCCAAATTGCGATGAAATGCCATTATTACAGCTTTAACTGAGGGTGCTATTGATTTCGTTTGAGCACTCTCTAGAACCCCCGTTGAACCTGGCATGTACACTAGTGTTACATTTGTTAAAAAGAAAGGATTGATCTTATACTAAACATCTTGCACTTATATAAGTCTTGGAAAATGTGCTGTATTTACAATGCTACCTGGGCATTGAAGATAAATATAAACGAGTAACCCTTGATATTCTGAAATGTTTAATGCTATTTAAATTATATAGTTTTAGTATTTACAATATTGGTAAAAGTTTAATGTTTCTCCTAAAATAAAATTGAAGACCTGATTATCTTATTGAGATATATAAGAGAATCAGCCCTTAGTATCCTGAGCGTAGAGTAACCTCTGTCAGAGCCATAGCCTTGTGGGCAGCACATCCATGTAAAGGCACAACTGCACCTCAGACAGCATGAGTTCGAGTCCCAGCTAAAGGTACTTTCCTGCTCCTGTTCCCTTCTACACCTGTCCAATAATTTCCTGTCTCTACTCCCACTGTCCTGACCATTAAAGGTGAAAAAAAAAACAATATAATCAAGAAAAAAAGAAAGAGCAACCTGTAAAATATTTTTATAATGGGGTCTTAAAAGAGATTACAGCAAGACAATAAAGAGATCTCCCATGTTTCTCACAGTTCATTCTCCTTTTGGACTCCTTTCTCTCAGATATTTCTCATGTCTCAGTTGTGATTAGCGATGCATTCGCAGCAGCGGTTTTCGTTCTCGCTTGATTTCCGAGGTAATCTAGCACTTGGACGGAGCGTGTTTAGCTCCTGCGGGAGATGAATGCATGCTGCGCATTGCGGTCGCAGAGAGATTTGGCTGCCCATTGCCGCGATTCGCGGTTGATGGGCAGAACAGGGAAAGGACCTGACGGGAAATTTCTCCCTATCAGTAATTTCCTTTTGTTCTCATAGGAGTGTATAGTTATGATAAGGTGGCTGCGTTTCGTCGCACTACAGATCTTGCTCTCCGTGCCACTAAGCAGAAGGGCTCTTCAGCCTTCGCCTTCAGATGATGTCCCGTGAGCTTGCGCGGTAGCCGTGCTTGGTGAGTACGATCCATTTCATCTATCTATTGCTAGTTTATGTGAATTCACTAACTAGTTTCTCCGCAGTGCTACTTGGACCGGTTTCTGTTTTCTGACTGTGTTTCAAAGTCAGAACCTCTCGCTGTTGACCCGATCATGGTGATGGTAGCTCACCCGTCGGTACTGGATCCAGGCTGGATGATAGCCCTGCATCTTCGGCTTCATGCTTTCTGGACCATGCAGCCGAGTTGTGGGACTTCTGCGAGAGCCCTTTTAGCCGATCAGGTCCGCAGTATAATGCTGCAACTTCAGGACCCGCGGGTCCTCCATTCAGGTGAGCATTTTTCGGAGTATAACGCTTTGTGATGTGCTCCCTGATGTCCTAGCTGGGTGTTTGCTTCAAGAAGCTGCCAGGATGCGCTACTCATGTTTCGCGCCGAGGGGTCTCCTGAGATTTGAGTCATCCTCTCACCCATCCTGCATGTTCTCTGAGAGGGCTCCTCTCGCTGAGGCGTTGAGGGGCCTAATACTCTTTTTCCACTCTGCAGTTGGATAGACGGTCAGGCCTGCGGGACCTCCCTGTCACACTGCCCTTATGGTCGAACCGGTGAATCGTCCCTTTGCGGAGTGGGCTTGAGTATGCTGCGTTCCCTGAGGTATGAGTGAGATGTGTTTCTGCGGAAACCCTTCCTGAGTGATTCGGCTCCGAGGAGCAGTAGCTCTTCATGCATGAATGGGTTAATTGAGATAGAGAGCATGAAATTGTGTTCAGCTGCATCAGTTGATGGTCTCTCTTTGGGCCCTGCTAGACTGCCCTTCTAATCTAGCGCTGCCGTCTGGTCGAGCTGAGAATGCTCCCCTCAATGTGAGGGTTAGCCATGAGCATATTGCTCCCAGTTTGTGCTTTGAAGGCCCACCTCAGCTTGAGAGTTGAGAGTGCTGCTCCCGAGAACTCCTTATGCAATGATACTGAGTTGTTAGGCCCGTCCTGTTTCCTCTTCGGTCAGTTGCCTCCATGCTGGGACCCTTTGGTTCCCTGTTGAAATGTGCGATCCCCTTTTAAGCTGGATCCCATTTCTGATGTGCCAGTTGCGGTCAATCTGCCCCCCAGACATGGCTGTGCTCCCCTCACTGCGGGAGGGTCTTTTATGAGCTCGCCGGGACTGGGCAGGTTATGTGAGTCCTTCTCTCTACTTGAGAGTTAGGTACTTTGCCCCTGGGCTATTGATCGCTTCGGTTGAGCTGGGTTCCTCTCCCTTAGCTAAGGGTCGAGCACTCCGCTCTTTGAGCTCTGTGACAGTGACATCAGGTAGTTTGGCCACTTTCTGCCTCCCTGATCAGTTGCCCCTATTTGGTCGAGCCTAGCAGTGCTCCCCTCAACTTAGAGGGTTACCTTTGAGCATGCCGCTCCCAAATGAGTGTCTGAGGCCTCCCCTTATGGAAAAGCAGGTCCTACGCTTTTGGAGCTCCATTGAGCAGCAGCCTCAGGTTGTTAGGCCTCTCTCTGCCTCCGTTAGGCTGCTCTCTTTGTTGGTGAGTTTAGCAGTGCTCCCCTCACCTTAGAGGGTTACCTTTGAGCACGCCAGTCCCAATTGAGCGTCTGAGGTCTCCTCTCATTGGGTCCTCTGCTCCTTAGTCAAGTCAAGTCAAGTTTATTTGTACAGCGCTTTTCACGATACAAATCATTGCAAAGCAACTTTACAGCAAATTAAGTTTCTACAATATTTAGTGATAGCTTATCAGTGGTGACTGTCAATTAATGTACATATGGCAGCGATAGGGGATATATTCACACGTTATAGAAACGAAAATGATGGTGTATAAAATTGATTTTAAGATAAAAAATTAGACGACAAAGAATTAACTTGACAGAGCTCAAACTCAAAACACACGGCAGCAACAAACAGGAAGTGTTTAGAGCTCCATTGAGTTGCAGCCTCAGGTTGTTAGGCCTCTCTGCCTCCCTGTGAGGTTTCTTTTTGTTGGTGAGTTTAGCAGTGCTCCCCTCAACATAGAGGGTTACCCTTTGAGCACGCCACTCCCAATTGAGCGTCTGAGGTCTCCTCTCATTGTGTCTTCCGCTCCTTTAGAGCTCCATTGAGCAGCAGCCTCATGTTGTTAGGTCTCTCTCTGCCTCCCTGTTAGGCTGCTCTCTTTGTTGTTCGAGCTTAGCAGTGCTCCCCTCACTTAGAGGGTCACCTGTGAGCACGCTGCTCCCAGTTTGAGGTCTGTCCTGTGACTGTTATGGTTGAGTTGGCGATACTCCCCTCACATGGAGGGTTTTTTCTATGAGATTTTTTCAATCTACATGCGCTCTGAGCATGCGGCCTCCCGCTGAATTATTGTCACTCCTTGAGCGGGCCACAGTCACATAGGGTTTAGGCCTGTTTAGAAACGGTGTTTCTAAATCCATGCTATGGTAAGTGCACACACTGAGCTTCTGTGCACTTTCTAAAATCCACATTGTGGTAAGTGTGCACGCTAGGAATTCTGCGCACTTTCTAAAATCCTGTATGGTAAGGTTTACGCGCTGTAGCCTCGTTTCCTTTCTATGAGTTGGTTAGGCCCCGATTTTCACCTTGGGCTCCACTCAACCTATGTCTCCCTGTTGGTACATTACGGTATTTCTAAATCTACATCTATGGTAAGTGCACACGCTAGTTCTCTGTGCACTTCTCCAAGTCCATATTCTTGGTAGGTGTGCACGCTAGCCTTTGTGCACCTTTTTTAAAACCCTTTATGGTAAGGGTGATGCGATGCTGGCCTCGTCCCCTTTCTCTGAGTTGGCTCTGGCCCCGGTTTTTAACTTAGGCCCCACTCTCCGCGTTCACGCTTTTGTAGACAGGGTGTTGCTACTAAGTCCCCTGGGTATCTTGTGATCCTCGGGCAGCTCGTTCTTAGAGCAGAAGGTAGTGCCTGTGTGACAGGCCAGGATATGGGTTATGCTAGCACTGGTACTTGGCTGTATCACTGGTACCAAGGCAAGGCAAGTTTATTTATATAGCACATTTCATACACAAGAGGCCTGTGCCGTGAGCTCCGTGGATAGTTGCACGAACGCTGCTGGATCGCTGTTTGGCGAAGTCTTCTGTTGTGACAAGTCAGAAGCGTGTGGATCCATTTGCAGCTTTTATTAGAATAGTCAGACAATACAGGGTCAAATACCGGCAAGGCAGAACAGCAGAGACAAGGCAGAGACAGAATCGTGTACCAGACGAGAGATCGGGGCAGGCGGCTATCAAACAGAGTCCAGGTGAAACAATCCAAGTCGGGGCAGGCAGATAACAATCAGAGAATAAGGAAACAGTCCAAGAACAGATGCACAGAAAATCAAACACGGGTATAACGCTCGGAAATGACAGCCAGGGCAAATCAAGACTTCGCAGAGAGTCTGTGTGTGTGAGTGGCTTATATGTGTGTGTGTATATGAGGTGCAGGTGTGGATGAGCAATCAGTCCCAGGCATGAGGGGTGATGGGATTTGGAGTCCGAATGGGAATGGCTAATATTTGCGAGACGGTTCCCTCTGATGGTGCGGAGGAGGCGGTACGGGAGCCTCCTCTGTAACATGCATTCACCTTGAGAACTTCATCTTTGTTTCCAAATGCAATGACTTTAACTGAAGAAAGTTCTGGCACATCCAACTGTTAATTTCCTCAATGCATTGCCAGAGGGAGTCAATGGGGAACGACTTGAGAAGGCCTTAGACTTTCTATCACGTGATAAAACAGAAATAGAGAAAACTAAAAGGAATCCTTTTTATTTTTAATTCCAAGCCAAAGTTCAAAGTTCTTTGGTGCACAGCTCAGGCCTTTGGCCGTAGGGGGTTATGTCACTGAAAGCCGTCAAAACGTCCTAGGGGCAGCTCCTCTGACTTGGTTTAGTTGGTACTTAGTGCTCGCCTTAGTTTTGGCATGCACTCCCCTCAGCATGGCAGCGTGGATATACCATTGCCCATAGCGACCTCTAGAGGACGCAGTTCGAAGTTCCCTCGGAAGGGAATGTCTTAGGTTACGTATGTAACCGTGGTTCCCTGAGAAGGGAACGAGACACTG
>NW_015635025.1:501678-509967 GCF_001515625.1 Sinocyclocheilus rhinocerous | reverse complement strand
CCCATAGCGCCCTCTAGAGGCCGCAGTTCGAAGTTCCCTCGGAAGGGAATGTCTTAGGTTACGTATGTAACCGTGGTTCCCTGAGAAGGGAACGAGACACTGCGTCCTCTAGTTTCCTTGCCATGCTTTGGAGGGAAGCTTCAGACGAAGAAGCGGATGACGTGTTGTCCCAGCGCCCTTTTATACTGTGATCGCGCAGGGTAATGACGTCATAGGCTGTCACCGGCCAGTGTCATTGTTTAGATGTATGTATTGTCGTGTTTAGATGTATGCTTCAGACACCGGTCACGCTGAAGGCGTTCCCCATAGCAACCTCTAGAGGACACAGTGTCTCGTTCCCTTCTCAGGGAACCACGGTTACATACGTAACCTGAGACGTTTTTGTGTGTGCTGAAAAAGTCGAAGCTCGAAATAGGAAGGGATGAGAGCTTGAGGTAAGTAAGCAGTTTTATGTTTCAGCGCCGTGTCGCGTTGATTTCATGACACATTTTTTTTGGCTGGTCAGTAAACGTTGGTTGTAGCAGCAAACACACTGTGCGATGATCATGCTGAATTTCGAACACTGTCAGAAAATGATCATAGACTATCTTTGGTTGCAAGACCGTGAAAACGGCCGTCTTTGAACTTCTCTCAAGACGAAGAAGCGGATGACGTGTTGTCCCAGCGCCCTTTTATACTGTGATCGCGCAGGGTAATGACGTCATAGGCTGTCACCGGCCAGTGTCATTGTTTAGATGTATGTATTGTCGTGTTTAGATGTATGCTTCAGACACCGGTCACGCTGAAGGCGTTCCCCATAGCAACCTCTAGAGGACACAGTGTCTCGTTCCCTTCTCAGGGAACCACGGTTACATACGTAACCTGAGACGTTTTTGTGTGTGCTGAAAAAGTCGAAGCTCGAAATAGGAAGGGATGAGAGCTTGAGGTAAGTAAGCAGTTTTATGTTTCAGCGCCGTGTCGCGTTGATTTCATGACACATTTTTTTTGGCTGGTCAGTAAACGTTGGTTGTAGCAGCAAACACACTGTGCGATGATCATGCTGAATTTCGAACACTGTCAGAAAATGATCATAGACTATCTTTGGTTGCAAGACCGTGAAAACGGCCGTCTTTGAACTTCTCTCACTGTACGACATAGGACCACCGTTTAGGAGCCAAAAAGAAAGTTTTACAAAAGAAAGAAAGTTTTACAAATTAAAATTTAGCAGAATCCCATTAAGATCTGTGCTGAACATGTTCTTACATTTGAATGCGAATACTAATGAAAATTCAAATTTTGCCATTTAACTCCAAAAATGGGCCAACATGAGGGATGGATAGCAGTGATTTTAAAATCGCTAGTAAATCAGCTTTCACTAGCAGAGTGCTGGGACTTGCGACTTTAGTCAGCTAGACAGAGTGGTTAGCTGTGGCATAACAAAGTAATGGGCTTGAGTGGAGTGGAACAATGCAGTTTTAAAATTTCTAAAGATTCCGTCTTCACCCCTTGTCCAATAGACGCAGACCAGGGAACTGTACGACTTGCATTGTAGGACGCACCAACAACTGTGACGAGATCTGTCGTGTTGACAGCTCAGACCAAGACACAGAGCAGTTATTCTCTACCTACTTTTTAAGGGTTGAACAGTCCAGTTTTACTGAATCAGCAATATTATTATTACAGAATAGTGCAGTAAAATCCCCAACATTACCTGACATAGAAACAGGTATATGATCTTAAGCTGTCAAGCATTTTGCTTGACAGTATACAACAAGATTGTCAAATATTGCATAAAAAAATAGGAGGGGGTAACCATCCGATTACTTGCAGCAAGTTATCGTTGAAAAGGGAGTACTTGAGGCACAACTGTAGCATGAAAGATGTACAATATACACAATGCAAAAACTCACCATCAACATTTTACCCCTCAAAAAATTATAGCAACTTTCAAAGTTGAAAATTAGAAGAGTCCATATACAGTTGGCAAGGTATGAAATGAAATATTAACAATTAAACATTTAAGACAATTGATATGCAATAGACATGAAGTCAACATGAAACTCCAGTGATGAATAAACATCAAGAATCCACAATGCCCATGAGCACAAATGGAGGTATGTTAACAAAGACACAGTAATGTCTCAGGTCCCAAGCAAAAATAGTTCACAAAACGAAAAATAACAATCCACAAACAAGGTAGCCCCAAGGTAGACAGCCCCATGAAAGTTATCAGTACAAGAATTCAATTTTTCCAAATCCTGCTCTAATTAAAAGGCCTCTTGCAAGCATAAAATGACAGTATTCAACTTATTCCTATTAAGTACCTATTTTGAATTAATGGCATATATGTAACAAGTATTTCTGGTAAAAAAAAAATTACACAAGGCTTGCATTTCCCTGGCACAGCTTACACTTTAGACACTTTACCCCACAACTTCTATTCCGGGGAAAATACATAATTTACATAAGCACATTAACTGAATAATTGTAAGCCAAAAAAATGGACATGGTTTTAAACAATGGCAATTTACCAACATGTATGTTATGTATTTTTAGATTAGATCCACAGGCACATGGCAGATGGGAAGACACGGGGCCCTCATTTGCACTTACTGGCTCCAATTATTTGAAAGACACACACACACAGGGCCGAAGGTTAAACAAACCATCCCTATTTGTACTGCCAAGATCAAACTGGGTTCTGCACTCAATCATAAAGTGTATCAGGGGCCAAAAACCCAGTGGTTATGACAGCTGCAATTACACACATCTGCCAGGAACAAACCAGCTCTCCCCCAAGAGATAAAGCCTATACGTATCTGCAACAGATAAACAGCTTATTAGTCCTTTACCCTTCACGGAGGTTAATGTTTACAGCTCAAGTGTCCTGTGAAGACTTCACAACTGATGTCCATAACCTCCTTCCAAACACCACACCAAAATACATATGAAATGTGGCACATTAACAAGAAAACTCATGTGCTGTATATTCCAGGTCTTCTGCAGCTTAGATTTGTAATGTATTTCTCTGTGTTTAATATCATAGGTCTGGAAAGTTGCTAGGGTTAGGCCCATTCTTGTGGCAGCATCAGCCAATCACAAAAACAATTGTGTCCAGACTAGATGTCTATGGGCAAAAATTGCAGATTTAACATTGTGTACTTCTGGAGGTTCTGCGACAGACGTCCTGGTGTGCATTTTGCGTCCAACAATGAATGGAGTATGCATGGTAGAACCACACACAGAATGTGAACAACCCCTTACTGAGAAGTTCAGTTTGAGTGAGTGGAGACTGTTGTCTTCAGGTCAAAAAGGCTGATGAATGGATGTGTAGGAGAGCATTTCTTGTGCCCTAACAGAAGATACTGTCAATGTAACAGTCAAACTAGTTCCTGTAATTCCAGTGTGGAAGCAGGATGTGCTGTATGCAAGTAAAGGTAACACTTTAGTTTATGGACCAATTCTCACTATTAACTAGCATGCATATTAGTGGCATATTGACTGTTTGTTAGTATTTATAAAGCACATATTAATGGCTTATTCTGCATGAGCATATTTTAGATCCCTTAATCCGACCTAAACTTAACAACTACCTTGCTAGCTAGTAATAAGCAGCGAATTGTGAGTTTATTTTAATTAATAGTGAGAAATGGTCTGTAAACTAAAGTGTGACCCAAGTAACTTGTTTCATGTATGGCAGAAATAGTCTTGTTGGAGTCCACATTATTTAGAACTACATTCACTCATTGGTCTTATCTTAATTGACTAGCTCAAGTTCAAATAAAAAATCCAGAACTACACTTTAATGTAGTTTAATGTAGTTGTGGGTAATATTTCACATTTTTAAAGCCATTCAACAACTTTTGAATAGTCATTATTTAAGTGAACTTTTTGTGTTAACTGATCCTTTAAACTCAAGCCGTATTTATGTGCCATCAATTTGATTTTTTATTTATTTATTTTTTTTTTCCAATCATGAAATTTCACATTCACGTCAATCTTAGCGATAGTGATCTCACAAGTTCCAGGTCAAGAACTAGCAGGCATTCGACAAGCTGGCCTTAATGGCTTAGAAGAAGCTCCTCGCAACCGTAGATGCAATACAACCTTAAATGACACTGAGATGCTAAGTTACCAATATAGCCAGGATGCTGCTGGCATCTTTATATAGTGGGGCTGAAATCGGAAGAGGTAGATATGTAAGAAAATGTATATGAGCAGTAATGCAGTGAATGAATTATTTGGAATATTTGCATGGTTTGGTGGTCATACTCATAAAGAAAAGAACACATTTAGGTTTATAAACTGTTTTCTAAATGCATGTAATAGATCTTAATGTGAACAGTTCATCCGTGCATGCATGTGATTCATTGTTAAAAAAAAAGTTGAGCTCATAATGTTTAAGCAAAATGTCGAAACTGGACCCTCCTGTGAAAATGTCAGACTTCTCTATGGTGGGCACATACAGGACTTTAACAATCATTTAGTTCTCTTAAACTCTACCTTTGTAAGCTCACATTCACGCCCACATCTCAACAGCCAATCAATGTAGAATCATTGAATCATGGTTGCATAGAACCAAGTCCCTGTCATACACTTTGACTTTTTTATCAAGTCTCTTCTTTTCTTTTCTTGTTTACCAGTGCTTCCTTTTCTTTTTGGAGAGCTCTTAAAATCATGTAATGCCAAAAGTATAATATTCTCCAGCACTGCTTCACCTGTGAGGCCTGTGACTCAGCATGTGACGTTATTCTATGTTTTTATTTTTATTTTTTTACTTTCCATCAGTGTTGTTTGGTGGTGAATCAATGAAAGTCAAGGACTACTTGTGACTATATTTGGTAGTTATATATATCCGGTAGGTATAGTTATAGATAGATAGATACTGCAGCTAGAGTTTTTGTTCACACTGCAAAATACAAAAAGAACCACTACATGGTAAGTCTCTCTCCAAGATCTTAATCGGCAGTAAAAGTTATCGTGCCTTCTTCCGTTGAGTGGGAACAAGGGTTTTCAGCTGTGAATGACATGGACCGCCAGTCCCGTAATAAGCTGAGGCAGAGAACAACCACCAACACAGTGAAATTGCATTTTATATTAATTTATTCTGTTTGTTTTATATAATGTTGATACAAATGTATTTTCTCAATATGTTTAAATGCATTTTGAATAAATTGAAACAAACTAAATGTGTTTTAAATATAAAAGTCAATATCTTGAGGCTCTAAAATAAAAACTTTAAATGCAAGAATTTGAATGCAGATTTGTTTGGGGTTTTGTCATCATCTCATATGACCAGCTGTGAACAATCAGAGTGTGTAGAGACATAAAGTTTGTCCATAACATAAAGTAGTTGACAAATTCACCACTGAAAACAGCGTTTTGTCATATCAAAATTGCTGATTGTCAATGTTTAAAAATTAAGCTTGACATATAGCATGTTACACTGATGGAATATTTAAAATGCAACCAGTAGTCATTTCATTAAGAAAGCCTATTGTTATTGTAGTATTTGTTGATGTGAAATGTAACCCCAATATAGAATGAGCCATTTCCCCAGATTTCCTTTCATCCAATTACAGCTGCCTGCAATGACTTGGCAACCACTTTGTGACTTTGCAGACATGTCTGTCTGCATGTGTTGCCATGGCAGATTACTGAAATTTAGCCTTGAATATTAAACTGCGGAGAAATACGGTTAAAGAATGATTTAATGCGAATGAATGAAATATCTCTATCACGGCAATGTCTCTTAAGAGGGAACTAATAAAGATGTGAAAGATCTACTCTTTTTTTGTTAAAGACCCATGGTGTCTCAAGGAAGAAAATGTCTGAGACAGCTCTAGAGTTTCTTTTTTAGTCTTTCTTCTGCTAGTAGTCTGTCAGACTGTGAATGTGTCAGGTGCAAGCTCACTTTTTTGGACTACTCTATATGACAGAACCCTGGGAAACAATTAAATATTTAATAGCATAACATTTTACAGCATGATGCTCACTATAGAAATGTCAAATAGTTAGAAAAGTCACTTTGTATTCATGTTCAGTCAATTTATTTGAAAACAAAACACTTACAAGGATATAATTTTTCATAAAAGATTTGACAAAATAATGCAATCTGTCGTTATTTTTTTGCTTTGAAAATATATTTAGAAAATATGTTTTGCAAACAAATTTTAAGGTTAAAAAGTATGTTTTAAAAATACTATTTATTTTGCATCATGAACATTGTAGTTGTATCATTTAAATATATAATAATGTAATGTCATAAAAAGGTCAACTATCTTACACACATTCATGAGGGTCTACAGGGGACTCCGTCAAATTTCCTGTTTTATGCTATTCTTGTTATAAAAACTATGGTAAAATGGCTCCCCCTCTGACTTCATTTATTTATTTTTTAAGTATCATTTTTATTAATTTAAAACATTGTTTTAAGAACTTTATCTGTGTAAAGCTCCTTTTTGGTTATAGCCCATTTACCAAGAACGCAATCTAAAAATTAATTTGAATTCATTAATATATTTTGGATAAATGAAGACACAAAATGCAGCATCACATCATTGACCTACTTGCATTACTGATAAATTACACCTACTTTGTATCATTAGAAGTCTCATTAATGAGTTATGTAGCCTAAGGATGCCTGCGCTCATGTAGTGTGGAGTGGTGCACTCATACCTGGGGAAGCATTGTGAACTGAACAGCGGCATTATGGGAAAGCGCTGTGACCAGAGCTGATCCAAAAGCCCTGATGGGAGATGAGCTGAGTTTAATTTGCTGGAAGCATTGATTGCTCATTCCATCTCCCATCATCGCCTTCTCCACACGAATCAGACCTGTGGAGTGCGGCTTATTTTAGGGGACGTTTACAATCATTATTAGACGGTTAAACAACTCATCTTTTTCCAGTGTCACATCGTGCTGTATACAAACACATGAGGATAAAGATGAAAGTTTCAAAAGTCTTTTACCCAAAACACAGGCAATCCAAACACAGGGTAGATAGAGCACAACACAGAATTAACATCAACAAGACTGGACAACTAGAACTGAAAACACAGGAACTTAAATACCCAGAGGAGACACAGCTGAACATGATAGCAAATCAAATCAGTAACCATAGTGACAAATACAGGCAGTGGAAAGGTGCAAAAGAAAAAGAAAAAAGATAAGGGGTAATTATTATTTTTTTTTGATAGTCCACTTTAGACATTATTCTGACTATAAGTAACTTTGCAACTCCATGTCAACTATCAGTCATTAGAGTATTAGTAGACTGTCTGCTTAACATCTGCTCACACTTAATTTTGATGCCCCTCAACACACATTCTACTCATAAATGTCACGAATCCGGTCTATGAACTTCCGTTCACTCACCACCAGAGGTCACCCGCTCACTACATGGACTCTCACACTACACAGACTGTTACACTAGAACCTGGACTACATTTCCCATCATCCATTGCACTGATTGCACACAGCTGTAACCAATCACATGCTCACCTGAAAGCTATTACACACACTATATAACACCCACTCAGGTCCTGCTCAAGTCGCTGAGTATTTTATAGCGTTTATCACTCACCTAGCGATAGCTACTCTACGGAGCCAGTTCCACGTGGACCTGGCCCTCCGTCCCTCCCCCTGTTTCGCCTGCACCACCGTGGTGGTCTGCTGTCTGGCTCTGGTGGTCTTTTGCTCCGCCTGTTCTGTCTGCTAGTGATGGGAAAATGAAGCTTTGCGAAGCACCGAGGTTTTCCCCTCAACTGTATCATAAAAAGGTTCATTACTCAAAGCTTTTCAAGACGGTGCACACTAACGACATCTTGTGGTCAAAACGTGGAAAAAGCTGCCTTTGCGTCCCAGACGACCCAGCCATTTTTGGACTGTTTTAGATAATAAATTAGTTTGTGCTGTGAAAACCTGTATAAAGCAAAGAAAATATGAAGTCTATATAAATAAGTCCATGTCAGTCATTGTATTACACAATATGAAGATTGGTTAGTTAAAATGTCTGTGAACCAGGAATTAATACAAAATGATCATGCAGAAAACTACACATGCAAATAGTTATTCGTATTATGATTTATTCTTTTCAAAGACGTGAGGGACACTTGAAACTGCGCAAGTGGTTTGCGTTATTTGAATCAGAATACGAAGCAGTCACATGGTTGTGTGCGAAAACGAAGCTTCGGACGTCACAGATCACGTGATTTGGGCAAAATGAATCAAGCTCTGGTACAGTGCTTCACTGTGAGATGTTTCGTTTTTTTGATACAAGCTTCGAAGCCTCGGTGTCGAACGTCACAT
>NW_015635025.1:495853-501335 GCF_001515625.1 Sinocyclocheilus rhinocerous | reverse complement strand
TGTCACGAATCCGGTCTATGAACTTCCGTTCACTCACCACCAGAGGTCACCCGCTCACTACATGGACTCTCACACTACACAGACTGTTACACTATACCCTGGACTACATTTCCCATCATCCATTGCACTGATTGCACACAGCTGTAACCAATCACATGCTCATCTGAAAGCTATTACACACACACCCACTCAGGTCCTGCTCAAGTCACCGAGTATTGTATAGCGTTTATCACTCTCCTAGCGATAGCTACTCTACGGAGCCAGTTTCTAGTTTTTCATAGTTTAGTCATAGTCTTGCCTTGCCTGTTTTCCTGGTTCCTGATTCTTGCCACATATCTTGGATTAACCCTTGCGCAAGTGGTTCGCGTTATTTGAATCAGAATACGAAGCAGTCACATGGTTGTGTGCGAAAACGAAGCTTCGGACGTCACAGATCACGTGATTTGGGCAAAATGAATCAAGCTCTGGTACAGTGCTTCACTGTGAGATGTTTCGTTTTTTTATACAAGCTTCGAAGCCTAGGTGTCGAACGTCACATCACTACTGCTCGCCTGGATTTATGCTCACGTTTACGGATTACCCCTCTTGTCAAGCCCTCTGGATTACGTTTGCTGTCCTCTGACTAAAGCCCGTTTAGGATTGCTCTTTTGTCTTGCCTGTGCCATACCTGTTTGCTGTTGTTCGACCCTGCCTGTGTTTTTGACTATGTTTATTAATAAAAGCTTGCACATGGATCCGCATGCCTGTACATGTTGACTTATTCTACTAACCCTATCCCTAACAGTCTACTAATATTCTAATGAGATAGTTGAAATGTTGCTTGAAAAGTAACTTATAGTTAGTATAGAAGGTCTAAAGTGGACTAACAAAAAAAAGGTTGCCAATCGCACCACAGAAAAGCTTTTTTGTACTATATATCAATTTCCAGTAAAAAAAATAAATAAATAAATCAGATGTGTGTAATATGATTATTATCTGAATGTTCTAGATGTATCTAGATACACACCGGATCTGTCTCTCTTCCATCTTGTTTAGATTTTCACACCAGGACTGAACATGTCATTATACATTATTCAAGCTGTCCTCTAATTAGCACCCAGTAGCGTCAAAGCTAAATTAGTTTGAACTTTGAGCATTGTGTTACCTCACTTGACCACTGTAGCTTTTCACTTCACTCCATAGACTCCACTGCATTTGGGAATGTTGACATAAATCATGTGAAACAGCCTTTACAGATATATTGACAGAATTTTTAAATTAAATGATATTACACATTTAATTTGTGGTTTAAATTCACATTTAAATTTGCTGAAAATTTGCGTGGAGTAGCTGCCATACTATACGGGTGAATACGGGTTCATCCCCCCCAAAAAACTCAAAACTGGTAAGATCATCCAGCTGGTGAGCAGAGAACGTTTTCCTCTTTAATAATCATCTGAGAAAAGTAGATGTGAGTCAGCTTGATCCTTTTCTTTATTTAGTTCACATTTTTAATGCTATGCGATGCACGTGAGGTGTGGCCACACTTGAATGCCAAAAAATAATGGAGGCCATTTTTTATTCTAGAACAGAGGGAATGCATTGGATCCGCATGACAAAGCTGAACGTCTTTTTGACAGAATCTCAGCCTAGTTGAAATGAGTTTTAGAGGTCAGGGGATGAAGATGGACAGGTTGTGATGTCACTATATAGAGAAGACTGAGCTCATGAATATTAAGACGTTGCAAGATAATCTTCTTAGTGCAGTCACGTTACCTAGTTAATATTGATGCGCCATAAATGCTGTCTTGGCATAGAGATACAATATCATGCCAGGTTTATATTTGCTCAAAGATTGTGGGGTAGTTATTAATTTGCAGTGAAATATTGTGAAGAATATTGTGAAAATGCACACAATAAAGCCAAGAGCATGTAATTAAGAAGGTAAACAGGATCCATTCTGATTTAATGTTTGAATTCAAAATATTAAACCAAGTGCAAGAAAAACAACAACAACAAAAAAAGCTAATAAATTGTAACCTGTACTTTAAATGGAATTTGAAAATAGTATTAAAATAAAAACACATTTGAAAACACAAACTGTGGTAACCGCATTGACATGTCGTTACCCTGCCGTGTATTATTTTGTCCCTGGCCCTGTGAATTTAAGTGATGGCAGTGGATGTGGAAGCAAGTAATAAGCAAACGCTGGCAATACAGAAGGCGAATGGGATCATAGAGGATGTGACTGTTGTAATAGTGCTACCTGAACTCCAGACTGTTCCTCATTAGACAACACTTTCTTATCTTGGCAACCCTTGTGCTCGTCCCTTGACAGTGAAGTCTCTTCATATCTGCAGTGTCTTATCATGTAGTAATCCCCTTAATGCATGATAATACATCAGGTTTACCACTTAAGTTCTCCTCTGTACTCCACTCAGAAGGGACCTAGATGGGGCACAATTAAGTTGGCTCGGGTCCAGCGTACCTTTCCCTTACAAGCCAGAGCTGCCAGCAGCATACTGCAGCTATAAAAATGTAAATGCGTGTTGGGCAGGATAACAGGCCCAGTTTGCTGCTTCAGCAACTTCAAGCATGAACATTCAACAGAGCATCTGTTCTTGCTTACTGTGAGCTATCCTGTGTGTGAATGAATCTGAGAATGGGAATCATTCACAAGACAGAAAAAAAACGCCATTTAGCACTGCGGCAGACGCTGCGTGAAGTGTTTAGGTGTTACCATAAACTGTAAAAGTCAATGTCATCAATAGCATTTCACGAGAATAGTTGTTAATTTTCTGGTGAACATTAAAATATTAACACTGCTGACTTGCAATACTATAATATAGCAGAGATGAAACCATCTTTTCTCAGCAAATGGATTGTAGTTGTTATTTTGCTGATCTGGATGAAGAAGAAAATATAACCCATGTGTGGTCTGAAACGAGGTAAAAATACAATATAGGTATAAATAACCTATAAACTTAATTGCACAATACAATAAAAGTAATCGAGCCACAACAGAATTAGTAATTAAAAGTAGTAGAAAATAATATGTATTTTCAGATAGACAGTAGTAGGAATGCAAAGTGTCCAGTAAACTCATCTTATGATTTTTGATTCAGGAAACCGCAGACTTGTTTACTCATTCACTAATGACTACAGAGTTTTGTCACATGGTGCCTGTTTGCACCTGGTCATTTCATGCATTTTTGCTGATCGGATATCTATCTGATTTGTTAAAACGTTTCCATTTACACTTGGCCACATAAATGTGTTGTCGCAAAACGGATATAAATCCGATCTTCAATTCCCGCGCTATATTTAAATTTAACGAAGTTCATGTCAACTAAATCAAAAGATAAGCGCTGCATTCATTTAATTAATTATCAGCTCATTTCAAGATCAAAGACTGCAATAGGAGAGCGCGTGGCATCAGCACTGGAAAGATAAGTTTGTCTTACTACTTTTAATGAAGATGATTGTGTGTTGACCGTCTGCGTATTACTTTGTTTCATTACTTTGTTTCATTCGCGGCAGTTTGCGCGTTGGCTTGCTGAAGAGATACTCAACTACTCGCCCGCGGTTATGCGTGTTGCATTAGCGCAGTCATATAATGTCATATAGCCAATAACACGCTCTCACACGTTTATTATCTTAACATTTTGGGAGGAGTAAAATTTACATATGTGGTTTCAACAACCAGATGCATTTACACTTGTCCAGTTTCGTCTGGAATGCGGCCCAGACCACCTCCTGAAGTAGTTTGAGCGATCGGATTTATATCCGTCTCGAATGCGTTTCGGAGGGCATTTACACCTGGTCTTTTCACGATCGGATTGCTATCCGATCAGAAAAAAATGCATGAAATGACCAGGTGTAAACAGGCCCATGATTGATTGATTGATTGATGAAAATGGCATGTATTTGGGCACTCAAGGCAATATTGCATACCCTGAGTTAAACGCAAAATGATTTGTGTCCGATTGGCAAAAAAGCTTTTTCTTGCCTGTCTGTGCAGTCACTTTAGTTAAAGATATGCATGAATTTTTCAAGCAATAACTATAAACATTGCTTAAGTTTATGCATGAACATAACACTTCTATGCGACAACAGGCAACACAGTCTTAACATAGGCACAGTCTTCACCAGCATACAAGGAGGTCTCACCAGATATTCTGAGATGATTCCATCTACTGGCAGCGGCCAAGGTACAAAACTGTAGAGCATAGTCAGTGATGGATTGTTTACCCTGGTGAAGATGATAGAGCAGTCGTGGAATTTCAGTAAATCATGAGGTATGGCACCCCATTCTGGTCCACTTCGGTTAAAATCGCGTTTCTCATTTCCTCGGTCAACCAACTTGGGTATGGCGGGGGAGGCCGGGGCATGATGACTGCCATATTCTGCCATTCGGAAATCTGCCCCTGTGATAGAGTTGCTCATTGATGGAGGAATCTCTGGCTGGATGATGAAACACTTTGCCGAAGTGAGAGATGAATGCTTGTAGATGATGACAGTGTGGAGGTGAATGAGGAACCTGCCCCATGTGCTTGACCAGTTCCTCAGATAAAGAAAAACAAAGACGTGACTGTTCAGTAAACACTAGCATATTGTTATTTTCATAGTGTTGTGGTACAAATTCAAATAAATACCCATTTGGACAACAGACAGTTGCATGTTCAGGCACTGGTCACTATCAAACACATTAAACAAGCAGCAATCTGTCAGTTTGCTACGTTTCTGGCCATGAGCCCAGAAATTCATTTTACTTGCATGTGAAAAATGTGCCTGGCACAGTTCTCCATATTCTGCAATTTTATACTTCAATTCAGGTAGAACTGAATGAAAAAGCACACCTCACAGCAAAAGAGTGCGTTGTGTAAGATAAGGGCCAATGTCACCTCTCCTAAACGAGGCAATTTCTGCCCTGTCTGAAAATCGTAGTATGGTCTCTAACTTTACCCTCAAGTGAGCTGATAAGAAATAATAAGAAGAAATATTGCAATATTTTTTATTCTTTTCCATTCATTTTGTGCACCCAGGGTCCTGAAAAATGGCTTACAGTCAAAGGATTTGCAATTGAAAAGGAAAGGTAAGCTGATAATTTTTAAATTAAACTAGTCAAAAGAGGTTTGAGCAGACCAGCATGCTGTGTGATTGATTGGCCATTGAATATGCCAGACTAGCAGTGCTTCAGCTGGCCCTAACCATTGCCTCCAAAGATCTATTTCTCATGAAACTGCATCAATACTTTAGAACCCTGTATTCATACCACATGTATGTATGCATGCGTGTGGGCATTCATATTTCCTACAACTTAATCAATTAAAATCAGAGGCGGACAGTAACTAAGTACATTTACTTGAGTATTGTACTTAAGTACACTTTTTGAGTATCTGTACTTTACTTGATTATTATTTTTTCTAGGAACTTATGACTTTAACGTCACTACATTTGAAAGACACATATTGTACTTTTCACTCCACTACATTTCTATCAA
>NW_015635025.1:492930-495300 GCF_001515625.1 Sinocyclocheilus rhinocerous | reverse complement strand
GATCTCTACCATCCTGCTTTTGTGGGGGTGGGTAGGGGTGTTAAATAATTATTATTCTGTTGTTGTTGTTTTTTCCCCATAGGTTTTTAACATTCTAAAAGCTCTTTATTCCAAAGATACAAGCTAATCAGTGTATTCAGTAGGTGTACTGTATTGTAAGTTGCTTCAGAAGTATTGCAAGTATTACATACAACAATAATAAAACATTGACATTATGCATTGACATAAAAAAGGAAATTTACTTTTGGTACTTAAGTACTTTTAAAAGCAAGTACTTCTGTACTTTTACTTAAGTAAAAATCTGTCTTTACAACTTTTACTTGTAATGGAGTAATATTTGACCAGCAGTATCTGTACTTTCACTCAAGTAATGGAGTTGAGTACTTTGTCCGCCTCTGATTAAAACTAGCATTTCTCAGTGCTTTCTGAGCCACTGGGAATTCTATTCATTTTCATGTTCTTGGCTTTTATTTTCTCACCTAACATGATAAAGCAACAAGTAATAAACGGTATGTCTTACATTATTCATGTCTTAAGGGTATGTGTTATTAGCTTTTTTTTTTTTTTTCAGAGCAACAAATATCAAAATATGCAAAAGAATGGCTGTGGAAGCATTAAGGACACAAAGGTAGAGCTGGCTTATCAATGACTATATACAGTATACGATGAGACTGGTTTATGTGTCTATTGATATAGATTGTGGATTGGATATGATGTATGGATGTAGGGTTTCGTATATGTATTTTTAAAAAATTGTTTCTTTGTTAACATACACAGCTCTTGTTCACAACACCAGAAGGTTGAATAATTTTAACTGCATAAATGAAGAAAATCCTAAAGAATGCACAGCAAATGGCCTCATGTTTTGCTATCAGGCTTTTCCCCATGCACTGCTCGGCAGGTCTGATTTTGCCATATTACTCCTTATTACGACATCGAAACAAAAACTTAAAGCCAACAAACTCAGATCATTAACTGTTAAGTTGTGGTCACTGGAGGCTGTTGATATGGTAAGGGAATGCTTTAACTGTACCGAAAGGAATATGTTTAAAAGTGTATTTGAAATAAACACAGACATCAAACATAAACTTCTGTTAAATAAATAAATAAAAAATGGCTAACGGCATACATATGTGTATATATATATATATATATATATACGTAACCAGGTTGAAAAGTTGTTGTCACACATAAGATGTGTTGTCAAGTTGTGTTTTTATTCACACCCTGGTCTGAATGTACTGCACACAGAGCGTGTTTCATGTCTTTCTCATGTTGCCATAATGTTATGCTGGCCCTTTAAGAAACACGGCTGCATGAGTGTCGTGAAGTTCCGCGAGAGCTGCGGATGAGCATCTCAAGTTATCAGTGCGGGGTGAATGTTCCACGTGAAGCGGAGGATCGAGGTCATTGAAATCCATTAAATCACAAAATATAGAGAAATATGCACATACAGTGTGTTATAAACTCATTCTCGGTGGTATGGTGACTCGGATGGCTGTGTAATTTTGAATATCAACAGCGATTGCTGACGAACATGTCCGTGTGGGGAAGCTAACCGTTTCTCACTAAAGCAGGGGAGAAAAGTGCTCCATAGACCCTTTGTGTTTCCGGTGCGAGTGTAAAGCATTCAAAGGGAAATCGAGTCAGCATAGGCCGTGTTAACGTGTACATGTGCTAGAGTGGTGATGAGCTCATGAAAGGCTACTATCGTTGTCTATGTTAGCTGGTTATTGTGAATGTGGGGAAAAAGAGGCACACTCATTTTGTTGTGAAGATCAAACTTTATTGTTCTCAATGGCTGTATTTAAGTTGTAATTTTTCTGTCCCAATCCCCCAAAATTTGCATACTTAATGCCGAACAAATAACTGAAATGGAGCAAAGGTACCCAGACTCTATTTTAATCATTCTTGGAGATTTTAACAAATCCAATCTCTCCCGTGAACTGCCAAAATACAAGCAGCACATTACGTGTCCCACAAGAGACAGCAATATATTGGATCACTGTTACACAATAATAAAGGATGCATATCACTCTGTCCCACGAGCAGCTTTGGGGCTCTCTGATCACTGTTTGGTTCATCTTATACCGACCTACAGGCAGAAACTGAAATCAGCTAAACCTGTTTTAAGGACTGTTAAAAGATGGACTAATGAAGCAGAGCGTGATTTACAAGCCTGTTTCGACCTCACTGATTGGAGTGTTTTTGAAGCTGCTGCCACCGATCCGGACGAGCTCACAGAGACTGTAACATCTTATATCAGTTTCTGTGAAGACATGTGCATTCCTACCAGGACATTCTTATCATTTAATAATGATAAACCGTGGTTTACTGGGAAACTCAAACAGCTTCGTCACGCCAAAGAGG